>NC_092786.1:5075686-5375686 GCF_047496795.1 Chiloscyllium punctatum
ATACATCTCATTTTACTATCATCAATGCACCTTTCCAAGAGTCCATTAAACGTCCCTCATGTATCTAACTCTACGACCAGCACTGCAGTGCATTCGATGCACCCACCACTCTATGTGGAGAACCAAACTCTGAAAGGTCCACTTAACCTTCTTCCAATCACCTTAACATTATACATCCTCACGATAGCCATTTCTGCCATGGGGAAAAAAATCTTTCACTGTTCACTCTCTCTGTGCCTCTCATTATCTTTTTCACCTTAACCATGTTGCCCCTCACCCTTCTTCACTCCAATGAGAAATGCCTTTGCTCCCTCAAACTTTCTTCATATGAAATCGCCTTCAGACCAGGGAAATCTCCTCTTTATCCTCTCTGTAATGAGTGGACCAGAACTGAACACAATATCTCAGTGTGGTCTAAGCAGAGCTCTATAGAGCTACAGCATAGTCTCACGGCTCTGAAACTCAATCCCCCAGCTAATGAAAGCCAACACAACGTATTAATTGTTAACAACACCATCAGCTTGGGTGGCAACTTTGAGGGATCTATGGCCATGGAACCAAACATCCCACTTTTACTCTACACTGCGAAGAATCCGACTTTTATCCCAGTGTATTCAGAATCCAAGTTTGACCATCCAAAATGAATCACTGCACACTTCTCCAGATTGAACTCTATCTGCCACTTATCAGCCCAGCTCTGCATCATGTCAATGCTCCATTGCAACCAGCAACAGACCCCCATGCTATCCACCAATCCACCAACCTTTATATCATTGGCAAACTTACTAACCCATTTTTCCACTCCCACATGCAAGTCATTTATAAAAATCATAAACAGCATGGTTCCGGGAACTGATCCCTGCAGAACACGACTGGTCACCAAGCTCCATGCTGAATGCTTTCCATCTATCATCACCCTCTGTCCTCTATGGGCCCGGAATTCGGAATCCAGACAGATAGGTTTCCTTGTATCCCATGCCTCCGTACTTTCTGAATGCTTAGAGGTAATGAGGTGCTGTATGATAGGATAGAGGAGTGCTGTGGGGATTGCAGAATGTTACAGTGATGTCATGTGATGGAGACGCTGAAGGGTAGGTCAGTAAGGGTTGGATGTTACAGACAGAGTGGACTGTAGGTGCTGGACAAGATGACTGACGTAAGGAATTTGTGGCGTTGTGGGGATAGTGGGTATAACACTAAGTTTCAAAGTCATTTTGGAAAGAGATAAGGATCGTGCAGAAGTGAAGGTGCCAAATTTGGGGAAGCCCCCTCATCATTAGAATATTACTGTCACTGGGCATTATCATTATCACGAGACAGGATCTGGCAAACACAGACTGGGAGGAACTATTTGCAGTTGGGTTCATATTCGAAAAGAGGAAGTATATTAAAGTGATACAGTGAGAATTCAGGGCCAGTGTGTTCCCTAAAGAATGAATGACAAAGGCAGTAACTCCAGCGAATACTGCTAAAGCAATATCGTGAGCTGGATAAAGGAAGTGCAGTGCAATGAAAACAGGCGAAGCCCTTTAATAGTATAGAAAGTGCAAGGGGTCCTTAAAAATGAGGGTCAAAGAATGGGCATGAAATATCCTTGGCAGATATTGTTAAGGAAAGGCCATAAGGTATTTTATCAATACAATTAGAGCAAGAAGATTACCAGTTCAAGAGTGGGGCCTGTTAGACACCTAATGGACAATCTGCGCATAGAGCCAGAGCAAGCAGGTGAGGTCTTCAATGAATACTTCCCACCCGTATTCACTCAGGAGAAAGGCATTATAGCCAGGGATTTGAATTGGGATGCTGAGGTTCTTGACCATGCTAAGATCAATAAGGAGGCGGTATTAATTTTTTTCACACGCATAAAGGTGGAAAAATCCCCAAAGCCCAATGAAATATATCCCAGGCTGCTATGGGAGGTAAGGGAGGAGATTGCTGGAGTCTTGGTGGATATATTTAACACTTTGCTGACCACAGGTGAAGTTCATATTGACTGGAGGATCGCTAATGTGGTTCCTTTGTTCAAGAAGGGCAGCAGGGATAGGCCAGGTAATCATATAGATTACATAGATAGTCTGACAGCAGGGGGAGGGAAATTTCTGGAAACAATTCTGAGGATGAATCAACACTTGAAAAGGCGGGGATCAACTCGGCTGAGTCATCACGGATTTGGCAGAGGAAGATACTGTCTGAGGAATTCAGTTGCGTTTTTTTTAAATGGTCTCTCAGAATATTGATGAGGGCAGTGCAGATGATGTGGTTTACATGGAATTCATTAAGGTCTTTGACAAGGTCTCATATGGAAGGCTTGCCCAAAAGGGAAGAGCCACTGGGATTCAAGGCAAGTTGGTAAATTGGATACACAATTGGTGGATAAACCTTTTCGTGTTTGATTTCCTTTCACCAGCGGATGTACCGCAAGGATCTGTGCAGAAATCATTGGTGATTATTCTATCGAATAATAACGTCGATGTGCAAGCAGAAGGAATCATGAGTCAGTTTGCAGATGACATGAAAGTTTATTCACAGTGAGGAGGAATGGTCTCTAGCTACAGTCTGATGATGATTAGATGATAATCTGAGCAGACTTTAGTTCTGATCAATGTTGGGATGTATGATAAGCAATAAGACATAATGAATGGTTGGTCCATGCGGAGCACCGAGGAACACAGGGACATTAGTGGACAAGTCCCAAGACCCTGTAGTTGTCATGTCAGGGAGACAGGGTGGGAAAGGCACCGGAATTGGGAGCAGAAGATGGGGGGACCCATATTCTGGTGTGGCGAATTGTTGGAGCTGATTGAGAGGATATAAACTAGTCTGGCAGGGTGTTGGACCTTAAACAGTCATAAGGCAAGAAAGAATCTTGCGACTGGTGCACACGTTAACGAGAGCAAATTCAACAGATAAGGCAGGCAAGAACATAGCAGGGAATGGGGGAAAACTGATGATTAAACAACATTTATTTCAATGAAAGAGGCCTGACAGATGAACTCAGGACAGGGATTTGAACATGGGACTGGGAAATAATAGTTATCACAGAAACACAGCTGAGTGAGGGGCAGGACTGTCAACTCATTATTTCAAGTTAGAGAGACTGCAGGAGTCATCGAAGGGACGCTTGGTGGTGGATTTTGATTGCATGTGTCACCACATCAGTACTTAGAGAGAATATTTCTGTGGGATTATCCAGTGAAGCCATGTTAGTAGAAATGAGAAATAAGAATTGGCCATCACTCTGACACGATTGTCCTGCTGATCCCCAATAGTCAGAGGCAGACTAAGGAACAAATATGTAGGGAGGTCTCAAATATCAATCATAATAATAGGCCTGTTAAGGTAGGGTTTTTTGAACTTTCCAAACCTAGACTGAGACTGCCAGTGTTCAGCATTTGCAAGGGAGGAATTTGGTAATTGCGTTCCAGCAAACTCCCAGTCAATATGTAAACGGCCCGAAAACAGAAATAGGCAAAACCTGACCTCCCCTTGGGAAACAAGGTAGGGAAAGGGACTGAGGTGTTAGTGGGAAAGCATTTTGCCAAAGTGACAGCAGTTCTACTAGTTTGAAAACAGCAATGGAAAAGGACAGGGCTTGTCCACAGGTTCAAGTTATAAAATGGGGCCAGACTAATCTTGATCGTATTGGGCAGGAACTTTCAAAAGGTGAGTAGGGAGGCTATTTGCAGGGAAAGGGAAGTCTAGCAAGTGAGAATATTTTAAAAGTGAGATAAACTGATCGATCAGCACCAGCATGTACCTGTTTGTGCACAGCTCATTGCTGACAGCATTCGGAAACACTGGCTGTATACTGAAGGTCTGGTCTAGGAAAAGAGGGCACGTCAGGTATAGCCAGCTGGATCAAGGGAATCCCTAAGGATCACAGGGGCTGTAGGAATACACTTTGGGTAGAAATCAGGAATGCAGAAAGGGGACATGAAATAGCGTCGGCAGAGAAGAATAAGGAGAATCCAAAAGTGATTGTATAAAATATTATAAGTAAACGAGTACCTGAGAACAAAATAGAGGCCCTTAAAAATCAATGAGGAAATTCATGTGTGGAACTGCAGGATATTTACTAAGACCCTAAACAATTTTTTTCACTCCAGAACTTATTGTGGAGAACGACTGGGGAACTCAGGGAACAAGAGTAATATGTTAGACCACAATTAGAGTTCTCTGTAATTCCAGTCACCCTGCTATAGGAAAGATGCTGTGAAACTTGAAAATGCTCAGAAAAGATTCACAAGATGTTGCCAGGATTGTTGCTGAATAAGCTAGGGTTATTTTCCCTGGAGCATCGTAGACTGAGGGGTGACCTGACAGAGGTTTATATGAACATGAGGTGTATGGATTGGGTAAACATTCAAGGTCTTTTCCAAGGGGTTGGGGAGCCCAAACCTAGAGGGCATAGGTCTAATGTTAGAGGGGAAAGGTTTAAAAGGGATTGACGGGACAGCTTTTTCATGCACATGGTGATGTGTGTGTATGGAATGAGCTGAGAGAGAAAGTAACAGACATTGATACAATTACAACATTTCGAAGGTATCTGGATGGGTATATGAATAACAAGGGTTTTGAGGTACGTGGGCCAAATGTTGGGAAACGTGATAGATGAATTTAGATCTTCTGGTCAGCATGGATGGGTTAGACCGAAGGCTCTGTTTCCATGCTGTCCATCTCTATGACTTGAAAAGAGTGCATGTTATAGAAGAGGAGGTGCTGGAGGTTTTACAACACAAAGGTATGGAAAGCCCTCGGACCTCATTAAGTGTATCACTGCACATTGTGTGATGCTCGGCAAGAAATTGTGGGACCCCGAGCAAAGTTATTTGTACAAGTGACAGCCATGTGTGATGGGCTGGAAGGCTGGAGGGTGGAATCGTGGACAGTGAAGGAGGTTTGCTACGATTACAAAGGGATCTTGATGATATGGATGAATGGGCTCAAAAACTGTGGTAAAACAAACAAGGGTAGAGCTTATACAATTCATGTTCGGGCCTCGGTTAGTGTTTTAGAGCAGAGGGACCTCCGGGTTCAGGTACATAATTCTTGAAGTTTGCATCACACGGTGGACAAGACAGTGCTAGGCATGCCTGATTATTGCTCAGTCCATTGAGTGGAGGATTTGCGATGTCACGTTGAGATTGCACGGACATTGGTGAGGCCTCTTCTACAATCCTCTCTCCAGTTGTGGTCACCCAGTTATAGGGAGGATATTATTCAGCTGCAGGGGGTTCAGAAGAGATTTACCAGAATGTTGCTGCGTATGGAAGGCTAGAGTTCTTGGAAAATGCCTATCCAGCCAGTCTTTTTTCACTGGAGCCCGGAGGATGAGAGATGACCTGATGGAAGTTTATGAAAAAGATGAGGGATATAGATAGAGTTAATGGCAGTTGCCTTTTCCGCAGGATGTGCGAGTCTCAAGTGGAGGGGCCAAATTTTTAAGTTGAGAGGAGGGATATGTTAAAAAAAAAGACATTGGGGCAAATTGTTACACAGAGGGTGGTTTGAGTATGGAAAATACTTCCTGACGAAGGGGTGGATGTGGGTACAATTACAATGTTTAAAAGACATTTGGTGAAGTACGGGAATAGGGAAGGGTTAGAGGGTTATGGGTCAGCAACAGGCAGCTGGGATGAATCTAGTTTGAAATCATGTTTGGTACCAACTGAAGGGTCAGTTTCCATGCTGTTCAACAATGACAAGAATATGGTTTTGTTCCATTATTTAAGAAAGGCTGCGATGGAAAGCCATGGAAGTAAACACCAATTAGCCACATGTCGGTGGTGGACATGATTCTGCCAGACAGGAGTTACATGCATCTGGAAAGGCAAGGATTGATGAAAGATAGTCAGCACAGCTTTGTGTATACAAAGTCAGGTCTCACTAACTTGATTGTTTTTTTTTTGAAGTGGTGACCATACATTGTCTGCAATAATGTCAGCAGGGCCTTTGACATGGTTTAGCATGATATACTGGTTCAGAAGGTTAGATCACATGGGATCAGGGATAGCTCACCAACTGGATACAAAATTGGTTTGACAGGAGAATACAGAGGGTGGTGGGAGAGAGTTGTTGTTCAGACTGGTGGCCTGTGACCAGCGGTGTGTTATAATGATCGGGGCTGGGTCCACTGATGTACATCATCTACATAAACGATTTGGTTGAGAATATAGGAGCCATTGTTTGTAATTTTATGGATGGTCAAATTAATGGTGTAGTGGGCAGTGAATACAGTTATCAAAGGGGATCTTGACCAACTGGGCCAGTGGGCCAAGGAATGAAAGATGGAGTTGAATTCAGATGTTGGATTTTGTTAAGACAAATCAGGATGACCAACACAGTTAATGGCAGGGCCCTGGACAGTGTTGTCGAACAGAGAGAGACCAAGGGCTGCAGTTACATTGTTCCTTGGAAGTGGCAATCACAGGTGGACAGCTTAGAAAAAGCAGCATTTGGTACACTTGCCCTCATTGGCCAGCACTTTGATATATGAGTTGGAGATATTTGTAACATTGTCCTAAATATTTCCCTTGGGCAGAGGAAGCTCTTGGCTGAACTTTGCAAGGTTTATAAAATCTTGCGGACCCTGAGTAAGGTGAAAATCCGAGGGGAGGTGAGTCCAAAACTAGAGGGTATCGACGGGAGGTGAGAGAACAAGGATTTAAAGGGGGAGCTGAGAGGCAACATTATCCACAGAGGATGGTGCATAGACGGAACAAACTGCCAGAGCCACATGGAGAAACAAGAACAATTACAACATGGAAAAGGCACTTGGACAGGTACATGGAGAGGAGTAGGTTTGAACGGATATGGGTCACACAGGCTGAAGCAATTCGTTCCGTTTGGTAAACCTGGTCAGCACGGACTAGTCGGACTAAAGGTTCTGTTTCCATGCTGCATGCCTCTGTCTCCGGTTACTGGAGGAGGAGACTACCGAGATAAGGCATGTTATAGACACTAAAGCAAGTTACAGCGATAGGGATGGTCGACTTGAATACAGTACGTTTCAAATACGTGGAGGGACGAATGAAAGGGAAGGGAGGAGGTTACAGGGGCTGGAACTGATGTAGGAATTACACATTTTTGAAGACACTGGTCAATGAGACTTGACGTAGATACAGGTTTGGAGAGGAAGCGCAGAACAGAATGATCCCAGGCAGCAGTACCACCCTCTCGTGGGAGGCCTGTTTTCCCCTTTGTTATACTGATGCTCACAAAGACAGCACAGGTCTGGATCAATAACGGTGACAATCCCGATGCTGACTCAGTACAAAGTAAGTTAAAGTATTGGCGTAGATTGAGCCTGGGGTGTGTCTGTACTGTGCTCCCCCTCCAGCGCTGTATCTGTGTCATGTATTGTTAGCCAATGTTTGGAGCCCTCTCATTGCCCGCTGCTCTGTGTATGTGAGTGATCTTACCTCACTGCAGGATTTGTTGAAGGCTCCAGATCTCCCTGCACTTTGAAAATGGTTGGTCAGCAAGAGACACAATGATGTGATGGACGAAACACCCAGTAGCTGGGAAGGCTACTGAGTCAAGAACTTCCTGAGTACCTACAGGAGACTGAGAGCTAGACAGAATGGGAAATTAGACATATGCAGTAAGGGTTACACATAGAGAATGATACTGTATCCCACAGAGATCTGGAAAAATCCCTGGCCTGTGCTGCTGTGTCCCTCTGGAGTGGAGAATTCTGTTGGCTCTGGATGTGGAGTAGCTGCAAGAGTGAGAGACACTGACAGAGGTAGCAATCAGACCCTCACAGTGAGGGAGACCACATGGAGACATAAAGAGTGATATCACCAGAGTTCAGGATGATTTCAAGATCAAACAAATATGTAGGAAAAACGGGTTTAGCTTCATGACGCACTTCATGATGTATCAATGCTCAGGGATGAGCAACCAGTGAGCAGGTGAATTGCTGGCCTAATAGTATTATTGCTAGAGCATGTATGCCAAACCTCAGCAAATGTTCTGTGGAGGCAGGTGTCAATCCCACCATCAGAAATGCAGAACTTTCAAATCAATAACTAAAAGAAAAGGTCATTAACGGTCGATAAATACATATGAAACCATTGCTGGTGTACGGAAAAAAAGCCCAAACACTTGTCATTTCAAGAAGGTCATCTGCCCATCCTCACATGGTCTGCACGACATGCCCACAGCAAAGTGTTTGCCTCTCAATGACCCTCTGAAATGGCCAAGCACGTTACTCAGTTCAAGGGCAGCTAGGGCTGGGCAAGAAAGGCTGGTCAGCCAGAGACACCCACATCCCAAACCTGATTTTTTAAAAAAAATCCATTGGCATGGCCCCACTGGAACTGTACTGTGACCAGTCTCCTGACCAGTCATGCCAGTAGGTTTATGGACAGGGCTTCAAACTGACAGAGAGGATGCAGGTTCTGGATTCAGGTGAAAGGAGCTTTCCAAATCCACAGAGGAAAGGTGAAGTATAGGAACAGCATGGGAATGTGACTGAAGACAAGCAGAAAGGAACAGGATAGGACAGAGTTTAATGAAAATTGTACATCAGGAAATCGGTTTGTGACAGGAAATTGTGGGAAAGAGTAAATTATGTTTTTTTTGGAATGGGTAATGTCTCTTCAATAAGGTAGAATGATTTGTGACACAGAGATAAAAGATTTAGACACCATTGTGACGTGGTTACAGGGTGAACAAAAGTTGGACATAAGTATTCAATGGGTCACAACCTTGCGGAAACTCAGGCAAAATGTGTAATGCTAACAATAATGGATAACAAAGGCATTACAGAGAAAGCATTTGGCATCAGATCATGAAATCGAGTCAGTCTGAATGTAAATTCTAGCAACATCTTGCCAAGGACACAAGCAGCAGAACAATTTTGGCCACCAAACTGCATTCCATTGCTCATCACTGCATTAAACAGGAACTCCCTGGAAATTTTTAACAAACACATTGTGATAATTTTGGAAAACTTCAATATTCCCATAATCTGGGACAGTCACACTGACAACAGTGATATTGAAAGAGGAGTTCAAAGAATTTTTTTTCAGTGTTTCTTTGAATAACAAATTGTGCAACTGGCTAGGGACGAAACTATCACAGAGCGATCGTTGTGTGATGAAACTTAGAGAATGAGTAATGTCACCTGGAGAGATCATCTGGGATATTGTGATAAAGTGCAGTTTAAAGAAATACAAAGTTTTAAAGTGAATCACAGAAAGGACAAGCTACAACTAGAAACAAAAACAGCCAATTACATGAGTTTGAGTGGAGAACTGACCAAGATAAAGAGGCGAAACAGACTGAAATATGTGCCTGTATAAGAACAGTGGCAAACATTTGCAGCAACAGTGTAAAACACTCAATAAAGGGACATTCCATAGAAACAGACAAAACCTCAGCAAGAAATTCCCACCGGCCCCTCATTCAGGACAAAGTGGATCATATTAGAGTATGAGGCTGAAAAGATTAACAAAAAGTACTTAAAATCCTGAAGTGAGAGTGTGTTTTAGGAGTAAGTTTTAAAGGGATTGCAAAGGGTCTGCTAGCAGAAGGAGGGCAGTGGGAAGGGGAATCAGTGTCAGGGTTTAATGTCACAAAAGGAACAGGGAGAAGTGAAGGTGCTGGAGATGGTAAGAATGTTATAGAGAGTGGTCAGGGCCTGAACAGTGTTACAAAGCCAGTGTGGATTGCTGCAGCTGGAGGTATTTGCAGAGATAGGGAGGGACAGATGTATTTTTATTTATTCATTCATAGGATGTGGGTGTCTTGCTAACTACCCAGAGGACTGGTCAGGGTCAGCCATACTGCAGTGGGTGTGGAGTCACATGTTAGCCAGACCAGGTTAGAACGTCATATATTCTACACAAGGGGAGGTCAGTGAACCAGATGAGTTCTTCCCACTGATCAACAGTGCTTTTATGGTGGCCTGACCAATGTCTTGTACAGATACAAGATGATGTCCCAACTCCTACTTTTAATGCTCTCCCCAATGAAGGTAACCATCCCAAACACCTGCTTCACCATTCTGTCTATCTGTCACACCACTTTCAAAGAACTATGTACCTGTATCACTGGGTCACTGACTGACAACACTACCCAGGGCCAGAACATTAACTGTATAAGTCCCACCCTGGTTTGTTTCACCAAAATGGCACACTTCACATTTATTTAATTAAACTCCATCTGCTATTCTTCAGCCCACTATCCCAGCAGTACTGTTCATCCTGTTGTATCATAGATAACCTTCTTCACTGTCCACTTTACCACCAATTTCAGTGTCACTCAAAAACTTACTTACCAGGAAACCAATATTCCCATCCAAACCATTTATCCAAATGACAAACAACAGTGGACCCACTCCACCGCTGGTCACATGCCTCCAGTCAGAAAAAGAACATGTCCCCCATCACCCTCAGTCTCCTACCATCAAGCCCAATTTTCTGTCCAGTTGACTAGCTCTTCCTGAATGCCATATCCTTTTACACTGATCTGAGCTTATTACCCAGTTTACCATACGACATGCAGAACACAGAACAGTACAGAACAAGACCCTTCGGCCATGATGATATGTCAATCTTTTATCCGGCCGTAAGATTAAAAAAAATGGTGGCAGATAGACTTTAAATGCAAGGTGCTGCAATTTGGGAAAGCAAATCTTAGCAGGACTTATACACTTAATAGTAAGGTCCTAGGGAGTGTTGCTGAACAGAGACCTTGGAGTGCAGGTTCACAGCTCCTTGAAAGTGGAGTCGCAGGTAGATAGGATAGTGAAGAAGGCATTTTGTATGCTTTCCTTTATTGCTCAGAGTAGTGAGTACAGGAGTTGGGAGGTCATGTTGCGACTGAACAGCACATTGGTTAGGCCACTGTTGTAATACTGCGTGCAATTTTGGTCTCTTTACTATCGGAAAGATGTTGTGAAACTTGAAAGGGTTCAGAAAAGATTTACAAGGATGTTGCCAGGGTTGGAGGATTTGAGCGCTAGGGAGAGACTGAACTGGCTGGGGCTGTTTTCCCTGGAGTATCAGAGGCTGAGGGGTGACCTTATAGAGGTTTACAAAATTATGAGGGGCATAGATAGGGTAAATAGACAAAGTATTTTCCCTGTGGTCGGGGAGTCCAGAACTAGAGGGCATGGGTTTAGGGTGAGTGGGGAAAGGTATAAAAGAGACCCAAGGGACGACTTTTTCACACAGAGGGTGTTACGTGTATGGAAAGAGCTGCCAGAGGAAGTGTTGGAGGCTGGTAGAATTACAACATTTAAGAGGCGTTTGGATGGGTATATGAATAGGAAGGGTTTGGAGGGATATGGACCCGGTGCTGGCAGGTGGGACTAGATTGTGTTGGGATATCGGGTCAGCATGGACGGGTTGAACCGAAGGGTCTGTTTCCATGTTGTTCATCTCTACGACTCTAACTTCCAAACCCTTCATTTTATTATCATCCATGTGCCTATCCAGAAGTATATTAAATGTCCCTAATGCATCTAATTTTACTGCCACCACTGGCAGTGCAGTCCACTCAGCCACCACTCTGTATATAACGAACCTACCTCTGAGATCTCCCCTCAAGTATCCACTAATCACCTGAAAATTATACCCCCTTGTAATAACTATTTATGTCAGGGTAGAAAATCTCTCTCTATTCACTCTATGACTTTCGTCACCTTGTTTACTTCTGCCAAGTCACCCCTCACCCTTCTTCACTCCAATGAGAAAAGCCTTAGCTCCCTCAACCTTTCTTCGTAAGACATGCCCTCCAGTCCAGGCAGCATCCTGGTAAATCTCCTCTTTACCCTCTCTAAAGCTTCCACATGCTTCCTGTAATTAGGGGACCAGAACTGAACACAATATTCCAACTGGGTCTAACCAGGGCTCTGTACAGCTGCAGCATAACCTCAAAGGATTAAAACTCAATCCCCAAACTAATGAAATCCCACACAATATATTCCTTCTTAACAAGCTCTCAGCTTGGGTGGCAACTTTGAGGGATCTAGGGCCTTGGAACTCAGGATCCCTCTGTTCCTCCACACTGCAAAGGATCCTGCCTTTAACCCTGTGTTCTGCATTCAAATTCAATCTTCAACATAAATGACTTCACACTTTTCCAGATTGAACTCTATCTGCCATTTCTCCGCCCAACTCTGCATCCTGTCAATGTCCCGTTGCGACCTACAACAGACTTCCACACTATCCACCACTCCAACAACCTTCGTCATTGGCAAGAATACAAACCAAATCTTCCAGTCACACATCCAAGTTATTCGTAAAATCACAAAGAGCAGAGGTCCTGTAACCACTCCCTGCAGACACCACTGGTCAGTGAGCTCCAGGATGAATTCTTTCCATCTATCAGCACCTTCTGTCTTCTGTGGGCCAGTAATTCCGTATCCACACAGACGGGTTTCCCTGTATCCCAGGCCTCCGTACTTTCTGAATGAGACATAAAGGTGTTTTGTCACATTCTCAAAAGATTCAATAAGACTTGTAAGGCATGACCTGTCCCTTACTAAACCATGCTGACAATCGCTGATCAAACTATGGTTTCCCAAAGAATAATAAATCCTGTCTCCCAGAGTCCTATCCAATAGTCTGCAAACCACAGACAGAAGACTGACACGTGTTCAATTCCCAGGATTATCCCTATTCCCTTTCCTGAACAAGGGAATAATATTTTCCAGCCTCCAATCATCTGGTCTGACTCCAGTGGACAGTGAGGGTGCCCAGGTCATCACCAGGTACGCAGGAATCCACTCCCTAACTTCGTGTAGTAACTTTGACGCGTCCAGTCAAGTTCAGTGACTTATCTATCCTTATCTTTTACAAACTTCTCAGCACATCCTCCTTCTTAACATCCACCTGTTCACGCTGTGCTCACAAACGACAAGGCCCTTCTCAACAGTGAATAGTGAGGCATAGTATTCATTAAGGACCTCCCCTACCTCCTGTGACTCCAGGCACAAGTGCCTTCCACTATCCCAGATTGACCTTATCCTCACTCTGAACATCCTCTTGTTCCTCGCATAAGTGGAGAATGCCTTACGATATTCCTTAAACCTTCCCAACAAAATTTCTCATGCCCTCTTCTAGTTGCCCTAAGTCCATTCCTCGGTTCCTTCCTGGTACCATCAGAGAAACCCTACAGTGTGGAAATGGGCAATTAGACCCAAGAACTCCATATCAACCCTCCAAACAGTATCTAACCCAGCCCCATTCCCCCACCCTATTACTCTCCATTTGCCCTGTCTAATGCGCCAAACCTACCCATCCCTGAACACTATGGGTAATTTAGCATGGCTGAGTCACCGAACATCCACATCCTTGGGCTGTGGGAGGAAACCGGAGCACCTGGAGGAAACCCACGCAGACACGGGGAGAATGTGCAAACTCCACACAGACGCCTGAGGCTGGAATCAAAATGTAGTCTGTGGTGCTCTGAGGTAGCAGTGCTAATCATTGAGACACCGTGCTGCTCCATGTTCCCCTCTAGAAACCTGTCTGACTCTTGATTCCTCGACATTAAGTAAGCTTCCTTCTTCCTGTTGACTAGATGCTGAAGTCCATGTGGACAACGTTGACTGCTCTGCCTTCATCTATCTTTGGCTAGCTCCTCGAAGAGTCAATCCGGTTTGTCCAACATGGTTTCCCACTCACAAAGCCATGCTAACCATCTCGAACTAGCCCTTGCCTTTGTAAATGTAACGAGTTCCTTTCTCTCAGAATCTCCTCCAACAACTTCCCTATCACTAGGCTCGCAGGGCTGGAATTTCCTGGCTTTTCCCTGCAGTCCTTAAGCGATGGAACAGCATTAGCCGCACTCCAGTCTTTCAGCATCTCACTGTGTCTGTTGATAATGTAAATATCTCTGTTATAGACACTGCAATCTCTTCCCGAGCTTCCCACAATATTCTAGGATCAACCCAATGAACTACTGAGGATTGATCTACCTTTATTTGTTTTAAGATTCCAGCACTTTCTCTTCTTTGGTGAGGATTCTTTCCAAGACATCGCTACTTATTCCCCAAGTTCCCAAGCTTCCATGTCTTTTGCCACAGTAAATACTGACAGGACTATTTTGTCTAATATCTCACCCACCTTCTCTGGTTCCACACATGGGTGACCGTATTGATCTTTAAGGGGCCCTATTCTCTCCCAAGTTACTCTTTAGTCCTTATCGAAACTTGCGCAAAGGCTTCTGATAATTCAAATACACCATATTCCCTATACCACTACACCACTCCTGCAAACTTACAATTCTACCATTTATATTCACACCACCAAATTAAATCCAGTAGGCTCAAAACAAATTCGCTTTTATCAAATGTGTTTCTAAGTGGCCAGTTATTGTATATTGACATATCCTTTCTAACAATTTCCGTATGCTCTCGACTTACTGTCAGGCTAACAATATTTGGTTTCAGACTGACAGCAGAAAGGGTTGAGAGTGTTCTTGTTTATCAGTCTGAAAAATGTAGCTTACAGAGTCAGCAGGTAATAGAGAAGGCAAGTCAAATGCTGACATTTATTACAGAGGGAATGGAGTCTAAAAATAGGCAGGTCTAGCTAAAACGATGCAAGGTCCAAGTCAGACCACACCTCGAATATTATGAACAGTGTGAGTGCCTGAAGGAAAGATATTGTCACATTGGACGCAGGTCAGAGAAGGTTCACTCGGCTGATCCTAGGAATACAGGGATTTTCTCATGAGAAGAGGTGGAGGACGTGGAGGTTGAACCCATTGAAGTTTAGACAATGAAAGAGAAATGAAATGAAACATCCAAGATTCTGAGGGGGGCTGATCGGGCAGATGCTGGGAACTTAGAAAATAGAACAGTACAGCACAGCAGCAGGCCCTTCGGCCCACCACGTCTATGTTGTCCAAGATACTATTCTAACTCATATCATTTGCCTGCACATGGTCCATATCCTCCTATTCTCTGCCTGTTCATGTTTCTGTCTAAATCCCACTTCAAACTTTTACTCACATTTCTGCTTCTATGACCTCCCTCGGTAACATCCATTCTACGTAAAAAAGAACTTGTCTCACACATCTCATTTAAACTTCCTCTTTCTCACCTTAAACCTATGCGCTCGAGTGTTTGAAACTTACACAATGGAAAAGAGATTCTGACTATCTACATTATTTATCCCTGCTCCAAATGTTATATTCCTGTACCTGGACACCTGTCAGCCTCTGATACTTCCACAAAACAATCCAACTTTGGTTAATTTCCTCTAACACCTAACACACCCTTAAAAACCCTAACACAGGCAACGTGCTGATAAACCCGTTTTGCACCCCCTCCAAAGCCTCCCCATCCTTCCGATTGTGTGGAGATGAGACCTGCACACAGTACTGCAAATGTGGCCAAACAAACGTTTTATACAATCACAGCATCAGATGCAAACCACTATACCCAACATTGTGACTGGTGAAGGCTAGTACTCCATTTGCTTTCTATCCCATCTGAAACACTTCTGTTACCATTTTCTGCGAGTTACTGACTTGCACCAAGATCCTTCTGTGTATCAATATCTCCAGAATGACGGTTCCATCATATCTGTTCACTGTCATTCCATCTCCCTTATGGCGAATACAGGGAGTCATTCCTCAGTAGGGGGGGGGGGGGTTGAACAGATGGGTAGAGGTTACAGAGATAGGGAGGCTAACAGGGGCTCGAGGATGTTAGAGTTAAACAGAGTTACATCTGGTCAAGAATGTCAGAGGGACAAAGGGGTTTGGAGATTGGAGGAATTGACAGAGATAAGGGAGCTGGATTAGATTCTGGAGATAGGGATAGGGATGGATGTAGGGAGAGGCACAGAGTCTGAGAGGCACAGACGGGGAGTGTGTCCGGGAGAAGTGTATTGTGAATACTAACAGACATATGGAAAATTGTAGTGACTGAAGACATTTTTAGTTATAAGAGGGATTCTCGGTTCTGAAGGTTACAGAGATCGGAAGGCAATAGAGAATGCCAGGTTGCTGGGATGGAGACAGTTACACAGATGGGAAGGGCTGCACAAACTGAAAGAGGTTCCTGTGGTCGCGAGTGGTATGGTATCGGGAATGAGGGTGAAATTTAACAAGATAAACATCAAAGAATTGGAGAAGGATAAGAAGATTACAAATTTCTCATAGCCAAGGAAGGGTTGTCAGAGCTGGAGAAGATTACATAGGTAGGGACGGATGGAGAGGTTAAAGACAAATACATTGATATGGAGGGTGGTATTGGTGGGAGAAGCTTACAGGGATAGACAGGGCTGTCAGGTTTTACCAGGATGAAGGAATTTAGTATCTACTGCAGATGTTTAGGAGTTAGGGTGTTAGGGATTGGAGAACCAGAGAGACAGAGAATGGTGAGGACTAGAGGAGATTCCAGACAGAGGTAAGATTATCGGGACTGGAGAATATTACAGAGATCACGAACACAGCATGGGCAAGGATTGATGCCTGCGATCCCCTGTGCTGTTGCATTGAGGACCAGTACAGCAGAGGTGAAAGCAGGACCCTCACAAGATGTTGGGAATGAAACCTAGAATGTTCCTAGCCTAGATCTGTGTCTATGGCCTGTCTTCCAGGTCTGAATATAGACGTCTACTACCTCCACCCTGTGCTGTTTACTGTGAGTGATCTTAACGGCTGCAGGATTTACTGAAGGCTCCAGATCTCCCTCTCCATCTCTCTCTGGCTGACCAACCAGTTTCAATGAGGTGATGGATGAGACAGGAGTTAGGAACATCCTGATTGCCTGTATGAGACAGAAATAGACAGAATGGGAAATTAGACTGATGCAATGAGGATAACTCATGCAGAGTGGCACAGAGTCCAGCAGAGTTCTCGAAAATCCCAGTCTCCATCCCTTGCCCGTGCTGCCGCATCTCTCTGGAGTGGACAATTCTGTTGACTCAGGATCTCAGACCATCTCTAAGAGGGAGAAATGCTGACAGGGGCAGCAAATAGAACGACACAGCGAGGGGTACCAGATGGAGAGATACTGAGTGATAGCACATTATTAGACACTGTATTAACAGGGAATTGTTTGAATTTGTAACAAAGGCACTGGGATAATTGTGAGGGGATTCAACCTTCCGATCTCATCATCTCTTTGGTGGTGGGTCACGACGAAGCAGACTCTCTCCCACTCTTGGGCATTGCGGGTCCTGAGTTGGCTGTACAGACCGATGTGGCCTTCCACAGACTCTGTTACACTTGGGGCAGAAGGTGGCCATGGGAAGGGGGTGGGTGGGGCGTTGATATGACAGCGCGCTCCTTATACTGTTTTCTCCTGGATTCCTATATTTCCCCACAACAAGTCTCGATGTGCTCGACACATTCCCAATGGTCCTTCCCCACTTCGGATGGTCTTGGCCCAGGACTTAACAGATTTGATTAAGAAATGAAAAAAAACCTATCAATTCTCAAAAAGCCAACGTTTAGAAATATGGACTCATTTGTGAAAGAGATCGCTCGGGAGTCTCTGAGCAGGAGGAGTGCAGGAGGAAGAGGAAACATTGTCAGCGTTTAATCAGATGATCAGAACAGGGAAAATTGAAGGTGCTGGAGGTGGTGAGGGTGTTACAGAGAGGGGCAAAGGCCTGAACAATGTTACAAAGCCAGTACGAATTGATGCAGCTAGAGCTGTTTGCAGAGGTAGGGATGGACATTTGTATTTTCATTGATTCATACATAGCCTGAGGATGTCACCGGTTGGACCAGCATACATTACCCCACTGCTAATTGCCCAGAGGCAGCTCAGAGTCAGCCATATTGCTGTGGGACTGGAGTCACATGTGAGCCAGACCAGGTAAGAATGCCAGATGTCCCTCTCTAATGGACATACGTGAACAAGTTGATTTTTACCAGGTAATCAACAATGCTTATACGGTGGCCTCACTAATGTCCTGTACAGATACTCCATGACATCCGAACTCCTACTCTCAATGCTCTGCCCAATGAATCTTAACCATCTCAAACGCCTGATTCACCAGCCTGTCTACCGTGACGCTACTTTCAAAAAACTGTACCTGAGTCCCTGGGTCACTGATTGACAACTTTACCCAGGGCCCGAACATTAATTGTACAAGTCCAGCCTTGTCTGCTTTACCACAATACAACATCTTACATTTCTCTACCTGTTATTCTTAACCTCACTGGTCCAGCAGTACTGTTGATCCCGTTGTACTCTTTGATAACCCTCTTCACTGTCCACATTATCACCAATTTCAGTCTAACTCACAAACTTGCTAACTATGACGTCTGTATTATCATCCAAACTGTTTATGTAAAGGATGCACAACAGTGACCCAGCACTGAACCCCAGAACACACCGTTGGTCACATTCCTGCAGTTTGAGCAGTAATCCTCTATGAACATGCTCTGTCTCCTACCGTCAATCTGTTTTGTATCTACTTAGTGAGCGCTCCCTGGTTATGTGTGATCTAAACTCACCAACCAGTCTGCCATGCAGAACCTTGTCAAAGGCCTTGAGAATGTTCATGTGGACATCGTGTACTGCTCTGCTTTGATCTCTCACTTGTCTATCTCCACACTCACATTTGAGACATGATTTCCCATTCACAAAGCCATGCTGACGATCGTTAATCTGTCCTTACCTTTCCAAAGGCATGATGATCGTTTCCCTCAGAATCTCCTCCAACAAATTACCACCTCTGCCATCAATCTCACTGGTCTGGAGTGGTTGTTGATGATGCAAATATCTCTGGGAGGGGTCCTGTAATTTTCCTCCCTCGCTTCTAACAAGGCGCTGGGATATATCTGATCATGTCCCAAGGTTTTATCTAACCTTTATCATTTTAAGACATCCAGCACCTCCAGTTCTTCAATGTGAACTCTTTTCAAGACATGCCTATGTATTTTCCCAAGTTCCCGAGCTTCCATGTCTTTCTCCGAAGTAAATCCTAATGCAAAATATTTGTTCAGTATCTCCCCCATCAGCAGTGATTCCACACAGACAGCCTCATTGACCTTTCAGGGGCCCTATTCTCTCACGAGCTAATTTTTAGCCCTGGTTGAAACTTGTCAAAATGCTTCTGAAATTTCAAATATCCCTCTACCGCAACTAGCCTCCCCCACCCTTATCTATTCTGCCATTTAAGGTCACACCAAAATATAGAATCCAACAGATTTAAAAATATTCCCCTTTTATAAAATCATACATCTCCCATTGTTTCTAAGTATCTAGTTTTCATTTATTGTCATATTTTTTATAGCACCTTCCAGCACGTTCCCGACTTACTGTCAGGCTAACACCATTTGGTTTCAGATGGACTGCACAAAGGGTTTTGGGAATCCTTGTGAATCAATCTGAAACAGGTAGCTTACACGATCAGCATGTCATAGAGAAGGCAAATCAAATGTTGCAATTTATTACAAAGGGACTGGAATCTTAAAATAGGGAGGCCTTGCTAAAACGATACAAGGTACAAGTCAGACCACACCTAGATTATAATGAACAGTACGCGTGCCCTCAGGAAAGACATTCTTGTATTGGAGACAGGCCAGGGAAGGTTCACTCGGCTGATCCTGGAGATGGCGGGATTTTCCAATGAGAAGAGGTGGAGTAGATTGCCCTTGAACCTATTGGGGTTTTGAAGAATGGGAGAGAAATTGAATGAAACATCCAGGATTCGGAGGGGCTTTGACAGGTTAGATGTCGTTAGGTTAGAAAATCGAAGAGTACAGCAGAGTAATAGGCCCTTCGGCCCACCATGGCTGTGCTGACCATGATGCTCTTCTAAACTAATCCTATCTGCCTGCACATGGGCGATATCTCTCTATTCTCTGCCTATTCATGTTTCTGTCTAAATGCCCTTCAAATGTTTGCTCTCGTTGCCATCTCTGCAACCTCCTGAGCAGCTTCTACCCTCTCGGTAAAGACAACTGGCCTTATTTATCTCACATAAAACGTTTCGCTCTCACCTTAAACCGATGCGCCCTAGTATTTAATATTTCTACATTGGAAGGAGGATTCCAACTATCCACACTATTCACTCCTCTCCTAATGCTATATACCTCTACCAGGTCACCCCTCAGTCTCCGATATTCTCTCAAGACAATCCAACTGCGTCCATCCTCCTTACAGTCAACACATTCTCATCAAGGCAATATTCTGTCAACCCTCTGTTGCAACCTCCCCAAAACCTTCCTGTGGTGTGTCGATGAGAACGACACGCAACCTTCCAATCACGGTCGAATGAAGTTTCATTCAGTCACAACATGACATGCAAACGTCTGTACTCAATACTGTGACCAATGAAGGTAAGCATACCATACTCCCCCTCTACCACCACATCCTGTTGTGTTGTTATTTTTAGGGAGCTATGAGAGGCAGAGATAGAGTGGATAACCAGAGACTACTTCCCATGGCAAAATGGCTATCACAAGGGGACCTACGTTTAAGGTAATTGGCAGAAGGTTTAGCTTAGATATCCGAGGGATATGGGCCAAGTGCTGGAAGGTAGGACTAGATTAGGTTGGGATATCCTGTCTGCATGGAAGGGACTGGTACATTATTTACACAGAGTATGGTGGGTGCGTGGAGTGGACTGCCAGCCGTGGTAGTAGATTGAGACACATTGCAGACATCTAAGCAACTCTTGGATGGGCACATCAATGATAGTAAAATGTAAGGTATGTAGGTTCGTTTCATCTTTAGAGTAGGCTAAAAGGTCAGCACAATATTGAGGGCTGAAGGGCTTGTTCTGGAATGTGCTATTCCATGTTCTCAATAGCAAGGGTTATGATGGCAGCAAGAGGTTTCGGGAAGCAGGAGAGGATGCGATCTGAATGAAGTGACACAAATAGGAGGCGTTGCTCAAGTTGTATGAGGTAACAGAGACAGCATTGGTCTGATCTGGGGCAGATGACCAGACTGGGAGAATTGTGGGGACTGGAGGTGCTTTCACAGGGACGGAGGAGCATAGAGCCACAGGAGGTTACAGAAATGTGGAGAGCTGTCGGGCTACAGGAGTCCATGGAGATGGGGAGGTTGGGAGGAATGGAGCAGTTTACAGGGATAAGGATGTTGGTAGGATGGGGTGTTTTACACAGACAGGAATGTTTCAGGTGAATGGAGCTGGGTACAGAGATAAAGTGGGTTGTATAGATTGGAAAAACAAATAGACGTATGGAGGGTAGTCGTGACTGTAGATGTTTATAGACACAGGAAGGCTTAGGTTCTACAGGTTATTTAGATAAAGGGGGTGTGGAATCAGACAGATTCTCCAAGTGATAAAGACAGCAATTTTGGTTGGAGACAGTTTCACAGATTAGGGAGCATTAGTAACCTCCTCCAGTTTGGTCAGAGTGGGAAGGGTTGTAGGGGAGGGTGATGTTTACACATGGAAGAGCTGGAGAAGATTGTGGAAATGAGTGGATGGATGGAGACACTGGAGGAGCTTACATTGACAGGGTGGGTGCTGGCAATGAAAATATATCACATAAGATAGTGGGTCTTGTAGGAACTGTATTGAAAGAGTCACAGGCATTGGAATGACTTCTGCAGATTGGGAGTATTACAGGGACTGAGAGGATTGTAGGGTCTCCACAGATTGATCATGTCTTTAAGAATAGAAGAGTTTATGTAGATATGGATAGCTTAAACCAATACATGCAGTCTTCATTTCAAGACCAGAGCCTTATTATCCCTCACCAGCCAAGGATCCCTAACCCTGCCAGCTTTTCCCTTTATCCCAACGGGGCATACTGGCCCTGGATTCTTCTGATCACACTTTGAAAAGCCTCCCATTTGCCAGTTGTTCCTTTTCCTTCAAACAGACTCACCCAATCGATTAGAATCATAATGTGGAGGTGCAGGTGTCAGACTGGGGGGTGGACAAAGTTAAAAATCACCCAACACTCGGTTCCAGTCCAACCGGTTTATTTGAAAGCACTAGCTTTCAGAGCACTGCTTCTTCATCAGGTGGTTGGGGAGCACAAACCTAAAGTACAGAATTGAGAGCAACAGGATGGCAGTGTCATGGAATATAATATCAAACAAATTTAGTTTAAGCCTTTCATCTGTTACAGTGATCACCAGCGCTTCCAAAGAGAGTTGGATTATAACTGGGCATTGTGCAATTTTAAATTCACGGCATTGACGCTGGCCAGACCTGCAGAATGGCCCCAAACCTGGCCCTGTTCCAGTTTTCCTCTTCAATCTGTGGAGCTGCTGATCTTTTTCCATAACTATGTTAAAACAAAGACAGTTGTGGGCACTGGACCCAAAGTGCTCTCTGAATAACAGTTCAGTCACTTGCCCTACCTCGTTTTCTGAGGGGAGGTCCAGTGTTGCACCTGCCTGAGTAGAGTAGGGCCCTCTGTATATTGATTTAGGAACCTTCCTTGGACACATTTGAAAAATTGCCCTCCGCCCAGTTCTTTTTATACTTTAGGTGGCCCAGTCAATACAGGGAATATTAAAATCTCCAGCCTGCACTCCTCTATTATTCCTATAGTTATCTGCAATCTCTCTACACAGCTGCTCCTCTGGTATCTGTTGGGTCTACAACAGTCTACAATACAGTCCCAACAAAGTGACCACCCCCCTTCTTTCTAACTTCTAACCATGTGGAATTTTAAATGAATATATGTTTTAAAAATTGGAATTAACCGTCCATAAATAAATTTAATAAAAATCCAAACACTTGACCTTCAGAGAAAGACAACAGTTCACTCTCATGTGGTCTGCACGACATCCCCACAGCAAAGTGTTTACCTCTCAATTACCCTGTGAAATGGGCGAGCCAGCTGCTTAGCTCAAGGGCAGCAAGGGATGGGCAATAAAGGCTAGTCAGCCAGAGACACCCACATCCCATACCTGATTTTTAAATAAGATCCATTCAGATTGGTCCCAGCACAGTTCCAGTGGAACAATGTCCTGGCCAATCACGTTGGTAGATTTAAGGACAGGGCTTTATACTGACAGAGAGGATGCAGGGACAGGCTTCAGGTGAAAGGAGCTCTCCAAATCCAAAGAGAAAACGTGAAGCATCAGAGCAACGTGGGAATTTGACTGAAGACAACGGAAAGGAACAGGATGGGACAAAGTTTAACTAAAACTGTAGATCAGCAAATCCATTTGTGACAGGGAATTGCGGGAACGGGTAAATTATGTTTTTTATTAATGGACAAAGTCTCTGCAACAAGGTAGATGGATTTGTGACACAGAGATAAAAGAGATTTCAACACCAGAGAGAATGTGGTTACAGGGTGAACAAAAGGTGGAACATCAATATTCAATGGTTCACAACCTTGTGCAAATTCAGGCAAAATGGACGACGCTGACAATAATGGGTAAGAAAGGCATTACAGAGAAAGCATTTGGCATCAGATCATGAAGTAGAGTCAGTCTGAATGTCAATTCTGGCTACTACTTGCAAAGGACAGTTTTAGACCACCCAGCGAACAGCATTTCATGGCTCGTCACTGCAATAAATAGGAATTCATTGGAATTTTTAATTCAGGCATGGTGAACACTGAGTGAAACGTCAATATTCGCAAAGTCTGGGACAATCACACTGACAACAGTGATATTGGAAGAGGAGTTCGGATAATTTTTTTCAGTGTTTCTGAGAATAACACATTGTGCAACTGGCGAGGGATGTAACTGTCTCAGAAAGACTGTTGTGTGATAAAACTTAGTGAATGAGTAATGTCACCTGGAGAGATTCTCTGGGAAATTGTGATAAAGTGCAGTTTAAAGAAATATAAAGTTTTAAAGTGAAACACAGAAAGGACAAGCTACAATTAGAAACAAAAACAGCCAATTACATGAGTTGGAGATGAAAACTGACCAAGATAAACAGGCTAAACAGACTGAAATATGTGCCTGTAAATGAACAGTAGAAAACATTTGAAGGAACAGTGTAAAACACTCAACAAAGGGACATTCCACTGAAACAGACAAAAACTCAGCAAGAAATCCCCACCAGTCCCTCACTCAGGACAAAATGGATCATAATAGATTGAGGCTGAGAAGATCACCACAAAGTACTTAAAATCCTGAAGTGAGAGAGAGTTTTAGAGTAAGTTTTAAAGGGATTGCAATGGGCCTGCTCGCAGGAGGAGGGCAATGGGAAGGGGAATCGTTGTCAGGGTTTATTGACACGATACGAACATGGAGAGGTGAAGGTGCTGGAGGTGGTGAGAGTGTTACAGACAGTGGTCAGGGTCTGAACGGTGTTACAAAGCCAGTACAGATTGCTGCAGCTGGAGGGGTTTGCAGAGGTAGGGAGGGACATATGTATTTTTATTTATTCATTCATGGGATGTGGGCGTCACTGCCTGGACCAGCATTCTTTGACCCGATGCTAATTACCCAGAGATTGTTGGGGCCCTGGTGGATAAATATAATACCTTGCTGGCCACAGGTGAAGGGCTGAATGACTGGAGGATCACTAATGTGGTTCCTTTGTTCAAGAAGGGCAGCAGGGATAGGCCAGGTAATTACAGAGCAGATAGTCTGACAGCAGGGGGAGGGAAATTATTGGACACAATTGTGAAGATAAATCAACACTTGCAAAGATAAGGATCAACTTATCTAACCAAAAGCAAAATGGCATAATGATAATTTTGATGGTGGGAAGGTTGCTGTGCTCACATTTCTGGGTCAGAGAAATGGGGAAAAAGAACGCTTCACACCTCACAGAATGACAACTGAAAAGCAGTTAAATCAAACCAAACGTTCAGTCAGGGAGAGAATATTTCCCTGGAGTTTGAGTAGCTGGAAAGTGATGGTGTCTGGGAATAGCGGGATTTTGTTTTACAGGAGGTTGAAAGCTTTAAAACTGTTATATTCAGACAGTTTACGTTATTTTCTTTAATTTTATTTGCTGCGCAAAAAGCTTTTGCAACATTTTAAAGCCAAAATTTAGAAACCTTGTGTTAATGATAAATGTTAAATAAAATCCATCAAACCATCCCTCACTGAAAACTGTTGTGGAAGTGCAATCTCCTGGAGAATCCCTGCCCACTCCTTCCTACCCGGGCACCATGGCTATATACATACCTGGGAGATAGCAGCAGGAGGAGACCATTCAGCTTTTCAATCCTGCTCCACCATTCAAGGGGAAACAGCTGACCATCCAGCTCAGTCTCCTGTTCCTGCTGTGTTCTAATCCCCTTTCATGACTTTACCTCGAAGAACTATATCTAAGTCCTCCTTTGGCTTCACTGCCTTTTATTCCAGTGGTGTGGCGGTGTTACTGTGTGGGTGTAGGCAGGGGTAATGTGATGGTGCTGCCTCCTGGAGGATGCTCTCAGCGTCCCTCATCATCCTGCAGTAACATCAATTGGGTTTCAGCAACTAGAGATAGAACCCATTTCCAGGATATGGGCATCACTGGCTCAGCCAGCATTGATTCCCCATCTCTCGTTACCCTTGCGAAGATGGTAGGGAGCTGCTGTCTTGAACCATTCACAGTCCATCTTTTCGCAGATAGACCGACAATGCTGGGAGGGAGAGTGTTAAAAGGATTTTGGCCGAGTGATTCTCCATCTTTGGTTCATCAAATGCTGGTCAACTTAATCACAATCTGCACGTGATTTTGAGATTTCAGTCTGCAAATCTTCACCATCTAGCACCCTGTATAAAGGAATATGTAAAGATTAGAAATTCAGAACAGACAATTCTAGTTTCTCTGGAATATCTTTTTCCCCTTTCTTCCCCCAAAGCTGTAACACTCCAGCCCACTTACTCTCTCCCACCATTCTGACTCTACTACCCCCTAATGTACACCCTCCCCATTCTCATGGTGTTACTGATAAACAGATCCATGCCACCACTTCCTGTCCCTGGTTAGACTCTGCACCCTTTCTGGGTTCACTTCCTTTCCCTTCAGTTGCTGCAAGTCAATAATGTAACAGCAGAATGAAACAAAAGGAAACAGAAAGGGAGGTGGCAGATCCTGGACAGAAGAGGAACCTTCAGACTGGGAGAATGAGTCAGATTCTTCCTTGTTTCCCATTGGTAGATTCCAGTGTTATGACAAGTTGCGAATGGAACTTGGTCCCATCTGGGCGTAGAGTCACTTTGACCCCCCCCCCCAACAGATCAATACCATCGGCAGATGCATCCCTTCTCCAGCCAATCACAGTGTGAAATGCTTTCCGCTAGTTACCCCAAAGAACATGTTTCAAAACCCACCCACATTCTGTACATGTAGTGCTAGGTTTCCCCACACACGTGTGGTCCCTGCCTCAGGGACTGTGGGAGTTGTAGTCCCCATGAAGCCTCTGGACACCTGTCCCTGGAAAGTGAAAGAAAGTGTGGGCTGGAGGGTGTTGCGTGTAGGATATCTATTCAGACACACAGGACATGGGCTGTCACTGGGATTTACTGAGACATCCGCTTAGACACCTCGATTTCTGATGTAAGGAATATACATTCAGCCAATTGCCGGGTGGGGAGGTTAATAAGGGGCAGCAGATTTTAAGCAGAGGTGGCTCAGTGGCTAGCACTGCTGCCTCACAGCGTCAGGGACCCGGGTTTGATTCCAGCGTTAGGCAACTGTGTGGAGTTTACACATTCTCCCCATGTCTGCATGGTTTTGTTCGGTGCTCCAGTTTTCTCCCACAGTCCAAAGATGTGCAGGTTAGCTGGATTGGTCATGCCAAATTGCTCACAGGGTCCATGCATGTGCTGGTTAGGCAATTAGCCACGGGAAATGCAGGGTTACAGGTAATGGGTGGGTCTGAATGGGATGCTCATCATAGGGTTGGTGTGGAATCGATGGATGAATACCCTGTTTCTGCACTATAGGGACTCTATTCTAATCTCATGAAGAAGAATGCACCTATCTCAATGTGTTGTGAATCTGTGGAATTTCCTATTTAAAATGCAGTGGATGCCAGGACAATGAGCCAATTTAATGAAGAGATACAGATGTTGAATTTGCAATGAGTTGAAGCGTGAGAGAGAGCAGGCGGGAAAATCCAGCTGAGACCGAGGTAAGCTCAATCATCACCGTATTAAATGGTGGAGCTGGTTCGAAGGGCTGCATTGCCTCTCCTGTGCCCAGTGCTTATCTTCTTACGGTAATAACTGGAAAGGTGAATCCAAACATCACCATCTTCACCAAAGGAGATTTTCAGAAACAGCAGGATAGTCAGGTGGATTAGCGTTCCTAACTTAGGTAGTGAGGAAGCGTGTAGGAGATAATGGTTTTGCAATGTTAAACTGAGGGGAGACAGTGATTTATGGTTTTAGACTGTGCAGTACATTCACACCGTCCAGAATGCTCTGTTGTGAATATCTATTCTGGACTTTATTACAAAGCCAAGGTCGCTGACAATGAAACCCAAAATACCCAGGAAACATTGCCTCCCCTCATAATCTGATAAAAAGACTTGACATAAGTCTGATAGAATTTAGAACACAGAAGATTAAATCCAATCCCAAGATCCTGTGCTTAAATAAAGGAGACTACAATAGGAGGAGGCAGGAGTTGGCGAATGCAGAATGGAAGCAAAGACTTTACTGTGGGACAGTTGACAGATAGTGGAGGAATATCAAAGTAATTTTTCAAATTTCTCAGCAAAAGTATATATCAGTGAAAAGGAAGGACTGTAGGAAAAGGAGTAATCTGCCATGTCTAAGGAAATAAGGGAGTCTATCAAATTGAAGTAGAAGGCAGACAAATTGTCAAAGACCAAGGATAACTTCGGAGATTGGAAAAACTTCAAAGATCAACAGAAAGCATGATGGAATTGGGGATATAAAGTGATGAGTAGCTATCCCCAGGGACAGAATAGCAGTTTACACTGCTAGAGGGAAACCTATTGTGTGGAGAACATATGGCCTCCGTAATTGTTGAAGTACTTAACTGTTACCATAGAGATAATCCTGATCAAAGTAAAAATCACAGCACACTCCAAAAGCTTGTATTTCCAAATAATCCTGTTGGACTATAACCTGGTGTTGCGTGATTTTTAAACTTTGTCGACCCCACCCCAACCC
Organism: Chiloscyllium punctatum; assembly: GCF_047496795.1. Taxonomy (NCBI): domain Eukaryota; kingdom Metazoa; phylum Chordata; class Chondrichthyes; order Orectolobiformes; family Hemiscylliidae; genus Chiloscyllium; species Chiloscyllium punctatum. The sequence goes on from NC_092786.1 coordinate 5,103,657, forward strand.
CGGCTCCTGCACATCAGAATCCTGATAGATACCCCACTGAAACTGAAGCGCCTCTCAGGTACTTGAGGGAGCCACAGGGGTGTGGGGGAGGGTGTGTGGTTTAACCACAAAGTGCTGAACTGAACTAGACTTTCTAACTGCCGTTGCCATGGAGATAATACTGAGAGACAGTCTGTATTCAAGGTCCCAAACCACAAAGGTTTAAGAATGGGAGTGGCACATCGGATAGGCGGGGAGTTACCTGATGCTGCCTGGAGGTGTTTTGCATGTACACTATCCATGTAACTGCCATGTCTCATCAATAAAAGACTCAAAGAAAACCTCTCAGAGTTCTGTGCCTGGTTATCCCTATCCAGCAGAGTTCAGGAATATGAGTACACAGCAGTCAGTCTTCACAGTGGAGGATATGAAGAACATGCCAGTAATTGATAAGGAGACTGAGGAAGGTGAAGATCTAGAAACGACCATTATCACGATAGAGTTAGAGCTGGGCAAAACAATGGAGCTAAAGGTAGACAAGTCTCATTGCCCTGATAAAATACATCCCAGGATACCAACAGAGTTAGGGGGAGAAATAGCAAATGCACTTAGAGTTATAGAATCCTGCAGCAGAGACAGGCCCTTTGGCCCATGCCAATCAGAATGTCCATCCACACTAACCCCATTTCCCTGCACTTGGCCCATCTGCTTCTGAAACTTTCCTATCCATGTATTTGTCCAAATGTCTTTTACATGTTGTTAATATAACCACCTCAACCACTTCGACTGGCAGCTCATTCCATATACATACCACCTTTGTGTAGAACAGTTGCCCCTCAGTTTCCCATGTATTCTTTCTCCTCTAACTTTAACCTGATGCCCTCCAATCCTTGAGTCCCTGAGAAAAAGACCGAGTGCATTCACCTTACCCATGCCTCTCATGGTCTTATACACTTCTATAAAATATTCCCCCACAGTTTCCTCTGCTCTAAACAAAAACGTCCTCAATTGTCCAACCTCTCCCTGTAACTCAGACCCCTGAGACCTGGCATCATCTTTGTAAATTTCTTCTTCACCTTTCCAGTTGAATAACAAACCTACACTGCACTCATCACATTTCCCGTGTTTCCCTACGGTGCTGGAACCGATGTGACAACACCAATGGATTACAATCAATGATCAATAACTCACTCCATTACAACAATTCCATTTTCATAGCTTTTTCCATGATGCAGGAATCCTTTGGTCTTTGTGGTTTCATGGCTAATTGTCCTCATACAAAACCAATCTGTGGCTTGACTGTTCCAGGGAAATGTGCCATGAAATTTTCGACTTTCAAAAACCAAGTCCGCACGCTAACATGGACTTCACTGTCTCAGTACTTTTTTCGTCACACTGATATTTGAAATATTCATCCACGGAGAGAATGCAAACCTTTCCTTCCAGATGAAAAGGCCAATGATATTCAGATCAGCACGGATCCAGTAACATGAAGTTCAATTTGAATTTCTCAACTGCAAATCCCCCCTTTCAACACTCTACAGCAGAGAAAGCAAAGCACTGGAGATCCTCAGCAGGTCTGGCAGCATCTGAAATGGTGACAGATGCAGGAAACATTGCAGCCTTGAAGAAGTGTTGAGATGATCACACCAGGCATGTGCGCTTGATGACGATTATGGATAAGATGGGGACAGGGATCCCTTTCTGGAAGGGCCTTGGTGAGACCACACCTGGAGTACTGTCAACACCTTTGTTCCCCCTTTTCCAAGGAAGGCTCTCCTGGTTATTGAGAGAGTAAAGGAGGATCACCAGATGAGTCCTGGGATGTGAAGATAGTTAAGGACTGCAGATGCTGGAAGTCAGAGTCTGTACAATGTGGACCTGGGGAGGTGCAGCAGGTCAGGCAGCATCAGAGGAGCAGGAAGGTTGATGTTTTGGTCTTGATAAATAACCCTGACCCAAAATGTCAACTTTCCAGCCCCATCGTATTCATGCTGGTCATCAAGCACCTATTTATGCTAGTCCCACGTTCTGGCACTCAGCGTGTAATCGATATTGTCCTGCTTGGTGTGATCATCTGAACACTTCTTCAAGGCTGCAATGTTTCCTGCATCTGTTACCATTTCAGATGCTGACAGACTTGCTGAGGATCTCCAGCGCTTTTTGTTTTTATTGCAGATTTCCCCCATTTTGCTGAAGCACAGAGTCATTGACATGTAAACAGCTCCACGTTTTGTTGACTCACATTCCTGGGATGGCAGGACTGATGGATGAAGAGGGACTCAATCTTCGTTTAATCCTCCTTTCCTTTGGCTTTCTGAGCCGCTAACTACATCACTAATGTTCTACCTCCCATTCCCAGTACTGAATCTGACCCATCTAAGCCTACACTTTCGTTCCCATACCCCTGCCAGACGAGTTACAAACTCACCAATAGAACTGGCAAAAGCCCCCACCAGATTTGGCTCAGCTCTGCCCGGGGGTAACCGGTCAGGCTGGTACAGGTCCCACCCAGAAACAGTCCCAGTGCCTGAAGAATCAAAACCCTTCTGTGGTACACCATTTCCCCAGCCACACATCCAGCTGATCTACTTTCTCATTCCTGCTCTCATTAGCACATGGCACTGGGAGTAAGTCTGACATTATTACATTTCAGGAGCTACATTTTAATGTATCTCTGCTCTCCCTACGTCCAGCTTTCAGGCCCTCATCCCTCTGTTTAGCGATATCGTTGGTATCTGAGTGTTGCACGACCACGGCCTGTTTACCCTCCAGCTCCAGAACGTCCTGCAGCCACTCCATGATATCATGGATCTTGGCACCAGGGAGATTACATACCATCCTGGATTCATGTCTGGGGGCACAGAAGTGCCAGGCTGTACCCGATTATTGAATCCCCTGTCACTATAGCCCTGCCACTCTCATTCCTCTTGTTCTGATCAGCAGAGCTCTCTGTGGTGTCATGAACCTGGCTGATGCTGATTTCCCGAGAAGCCACCCCACCCATTCCCGCCTTTACAGAATCCCAAGCGGTATACAGTATCTGTATGAGGAGGGGATAACAACAGGGGACTCCTGTACTCACTTCCTGAGCCTTTTACTAGATCTGATGGTCACCCATTCCCTTTCTGCCTGTGTAACCCTCACCTGCAGTGTGACTAACTCACTAAACGTGCTGTCCATAACATTCTCAGTATTGCAGATGCTCCACAGTGAGTCCACTCACAGCTCCAGCTCTGAAAAGCAGTTTCCCAGTAGCTGCAGATGGGAACCCTTGCTGCACAAATAGCCATCAGGGACACTGGAAGCGGCCCTTATTTCCTACATTGTGCAAGAGGAGCACACCACGGGTCTGAGGGCTCCTGTCACAATATCTCTCTACATTCATCTAGTTACTCCCATTAAGAGAATTTAAATGAGTGAGTAACCTTCCTTCACTTCAAACATGTCCATTATAATAACAAAAAAAATCTTTACTTAAGCTGATATGTCATACTTTAAAAACTTAAATACTCCACAGGTATCACTGACAAATTGGCTATTCCCATTGGGACTGTGAATTTCTGAAAGGCCTGAACTAAAACAGAGTTTCAGCTTCACCTTCTCCCTGTCTCACCTCACTATTTACACCCAACTCCAAAACACTCTCATTGAGCCAAGCAGCCCTCACAATGCAGCCCTGTCATTTTCATTGTCTGCTCACACCTACACTGCCCTCAGCCTCCTGTACTTTTCAAATGCAACACAATGGGAGCTCATCTTTCAATTCAGCCCTTTGTAACCCCAGAGTCAACAAGGACTTTGGCAGTTTCTGAATGAACAGACAGTTGTCCGAATCTGGAACGTTCCACCTGAAATGGTGCTGGAATTTGAGTCCACAAGGAATTTCAATGAGAAATTTGCAGAGAATTGGAAGTAGGGAGTTTACAGATTAACATTACAAAGTGGATGATTGAGACTAAATCTGACAGTTCCTGCAAAAAGACGAGGTGTAATTTGGATAAATCTGTGCTCTCTCTCAGGCCAATACCTCCTTCCACAGCTAGAGGGGCCAAGAATTGAACACATACCCCAAGGGTGATCCAACCATGACCTTGAACATCTTTCTGCTTTTGGCTTGACAAAAATATTGAAGGAATTTTCCCACAGACAGAACAGACAAACCTTTCTCGTTCCACAGTTAAATGCCAATGATATTCAGATCCTGATGACTCTGCTGACTGTAGGAACTTATTTATTGAGATCCCTGTCTCAATTATTCTCAATTAATATCCTATAAAATGAATTCACAAAACAAAGCTCACAGTCAGTGCAAGTGAAGGCAAACACTTCTCTTGGTTTCTGTTTGATGTGTAAATGCTCCTCTTCAAATCACCCCGTCCCCACCCAGGAAGAGGACACGTGCATGCTCCTTGCTGTACCTTGCCCCAAATAAAGATGGTGGCCATAACCCAGGACCTCTCACTACCTGAGGCCCAAGCCATCTTCCCCTTTGCTGCAAATGTGGGACCAAGAGTTTCTAATTCAGACTAACGACCTGCCCAGAGTGTAACTAAACCCTCCCAGTCTACACTGATACATTTCATCTGGTTTCTGCTGCCACTCTCCCCTTTCCCCCTCCTGCACACACCATGGGTCATCATGGGTCCAGTGACCCTTCCTCAGAACCGATGACAGCTGGGAAAATTAGAATCCCTTCAGGAAACAGGCCCTTTGGCCCAACAATTCCACACCCACCCTCCGAAGTTTATCCCACCCAGACCCATTCTCCTATTCTATTACTCTCCATTTCCCCCGAACTAATGCACATCCCTGAACACTACAGGAACCTTAGCTGGGCCAATTCACCGAACCTACAGATCTTTGGGCTACAGGAGATAGGAGTTAAAGAGTAAATAATAGGTGGGGACAGAGCCCAAAGAGACACAGGAACATTTGGAAAGATAAAGGAGTGGGAAGTTGGAAAGCTGTTAATGGAGGAGACAGGAACCTTCTCGCATCTCAGTGGCGGTGGTGGAAATGGCGGCTGATGATCTACATTGTGCCTGCAAAAAAGACCCTGAGCTTCCAGTTGCCTGCTCTTTAACACACAAGACTGTTCCCTGTCCAACATCTCTGTCTCATGCTTACTGCAGTGTTCCAGTGAAGCTTGATGCAAGCTGGAAGAACACTTCAGAACATACCAAATGGCTTCCTATTTCAAGGGCTGCAATTTCCCCTCACATGTGGTCAACAATGCCCTCCAGTGTATCTCCTCCACTTCCCACACCACTGCCCTTGAACCCCACCCCTCCAAATGCAACAAAGATGGAATCCCACCATCCTCACCTTCCACACAGATGCAACGCATCATCCTCTGCTCTTTCCACCATCAGATCCAACCACCTGAGATATATTTCCCTCCCCACCCCTTTCAGCATTCCACAGAGACCATACCTTCTGTGACTTCCACGTTAGATCCACGGTCCCCACCAAACCACCCTACACTCCAGGCACCTTCGCTTGCCACTGCAAGAGGTGGAAAACCTGTGCCCACACCTTCCCCTCACCTCCATCCAAGGCACCACTTGATCCTCCTACATCCAGCAGAGATTTCCCTGCCCACCCAAACACCTCACCTTTTGTGTCCCTTGCTCTCAGGACACCAAATTGTGGAATATTTCATGGAACATTTCTGGGACACATGCACCAACCAACCCCACCGCCCTGTGGCCGACCACTTCGGCTACCCCCCACACCCTCCGTCACCACGCTGCCAAGGACATGCAAGTCCTCCATTCCAAATCCGAGTCACCCGACACCTGGAGGAAGAACACCTCCATCTTCCACCTTGGGAACTTTCAACCACACGGCATCAAGGTTTCCTCATCTCCCATCGCACAACTTATCTCAGATTCAACCCTCCAACTCGGCACTGACCTCTTGAACTGTCCCATCTGTCCATCTTCCTTACCAATTGTCCATTCCACCCTCTCACCACGATCCTCCATCTACAACTACCTGTTGCCTCCCTAGCTCCCTTGCACCCAACCCCAAACACCCCTCCTTATTTATCTCTCAGCCATATTCCACCACCCACATTTCTGATGAAGTGCTGACATGCCCAATACGTCAATTCTCCTGCTCCTTGGATACTGCCTGACCGGCTGTGCTTTTCCAGAGCCACACTTTAACACAAGCTGGAATAACAACACCTCACCTCCCTCTCGGGGACCCTGCAACCCTCTGGCTTCAGCATCAAATTCAATAATTTTAGGTCCTGAACTCTCCCACGTCCTAATGTCTTTGCCCCCTACCCCACATACCAGGCCTTGTTATTAAGTAGCCTGCCATTACACACTACCTATGGTTAGCCACTAACAGTCCCCATAAACAGCTATTCACCCTCCCCCCATCCGATCGTTATTCACTCCTTTGTCCAACTGCTCCTATCTCTCTCTTTGGACTCTATCCCCACTTATCATTTACTCCTTAACCCCTACCTTCTGCATAAAAACAGACTTTTTTTTCTCAGTAACATCAGTTCCTGAGGAAGCGTCACTGGATCGAAAACGCGAACTGATTTCTTTTCACAGATGCTGCCAGATCTGCTGAGCATTTCCAGTACCTTCTGGTTGTTGTGTGTGATTTACAGCATCCGCAGTTCTTTTGGTTCAAATTTACCCGGAGTATCTAATTCAGGTCCAGCAGACTGAAACAGTGTTTATCAACCTTCCCAGTCCACACTAACTCCATCTCTCTCCCAGTATCTGCTGTCTCTCCCACTCCTTCACATTCAGTCCCCCCTCACAGTGACACTGCGCCTGCAAAGCTGATGGTCATGTGTTGGCCTGCTGGACCCACCCCTCATTCACTCCCATTGGCTGGAGGATCATGCCATCTCTCCTATTGGTTTGAAGCTGTGTCAATCAGCCAGGCCCCATTGTGACCTGAGTGGTGGGATCCTCCCAGGTGCATCAGAGGCTGAGGGGTGACCTCATAGAGGTTTATAAAACCATGAGGGGCCTGGGTAGGATAAATAGACAAGGTCATTTCCCTGGGGTCGGGGGAGTCGAGAATGAGAGGGCATAGGTTTAAGATGAGAGGGGAAGGATTTAAAATGGATCTGAGGGGCATTTTTTTTTCCCACTGAGGTTGGTGCGTGTATGGAATCTTGTGTCAGGAAGTGGAGGATGTTGGCACAATTAAACCATTTGGCATCTGGATGGGTATATGAATAGGAAGGGTGTAGAGTGATATGTGCCAAGTGTTGGCAAATGGGTCTAGATTAGGTTGGGATATCTGGTCAGCATGGACCAGTTTAACCAAAGGGTTTATTTTCATGCTGTACATCTCTACGGCTCTGCCCTGTGATGAGCTTCATCATTCACAGTGAATGGGTCAGTATCACAGAACATAGGGGCTGGGGGCTATTCAGCCCATTGGGGCTGTACTCTCTCCCTCTGGAGATGGTGCCAGTCAGTCCCAACTCACATCCCATTTGGACATACCTCTCCAAATCCTTCCTTAAAAAAGTTAAATTTCAAATTTGTTTTGACAATAACTACCGTGTCTGCATCCAGCTGTCTTATAAACTGTTCCAGATGCTCAGAACTTAGTGAGTAAAATAATCTTCACATTTTTCCTCGGCATTATTTGCCAGTTTCCTGAAAATAGTTACTAAAAATTGTGACGTGAAAAATTTCTCACTCTGTCTCTCTGTAAATGAAATACCCTGGAAACAAATCAACTCCTGGTCGCAATCACTGCTTAACCTTCTCAGCTTCAAGGAGAATTGTCTGGCCTTCTGCTAACTCTCCATAAAAGAGAAACCTATCTTAATTTTAATTTATTAGTGTCATAGAGATGTTACAGCACAGAAACACACCCTTCAGTTCAACTTGTCCATGCCGACCAGATATCCTAAATTAATCTCGTGCCATATGCCAGCCCTTGGCCCATAGCCTTCTAAACCTTTCCCAATCACATATCCAATGAGATGCATTTTAAATGTTGTAACTGTACCAGCCTCCACACTTTCTCTGGCAGCTCATTCCATACACGTGCCACGTTCAGCTTCAAACTTTGCCCCTAATATCCCTTTTTTATCTTTTCCCTCACGCCTGTGCTTTCTAGTTTTGGACTCACCTAAACAGGAATAAGACCCTGGCTGTTTACCCTATCCATGCCCCTCACGATTTTATCAACCTCTATGGTCACCTCTGAGCATCCGATTCTCCAGTGAAAACAGCCTCAGTCTATTCAGCCTCTCCCTATAGCTCAATCCCTCAAACCTGGCAACATCTTTGCAGCTTTTCTGAATCTTTTCAAGTTTCACAATATCATTCCAATAGCGGGGAGACCAGGACTGAAAGCAGAATTCCAGAAGTGGCTGAATGAGTGTCCTGTACAGCCGCAAAATGATGTCACAACTCCTGTACTCAATGCACAGACCAATAAAGGCAAGTACACCAAACACTTTCTTCACTACCCTGCCTATCTATGATTCCACTTTCAAGGAATTATGAACCTGCACTCCAAGATCTCTTTGTTCAGCAATACTCCCCAGGACCTTCCCATTAAGTGTAGAAGTCCTGCCCTGATTTGCTTTTCCAAAATGCAGAACCTCACATTTATCTAAATTAAACTGCATCTGCCACTCCTCAGCCCATTTGATTGGAGTCTCATTGTACTCTCGGGTAACTTTGCTGTCCATTGCACCTCCAATGTTGGTGTCTATTGTAAACCTACTAACCATAGCTCCTATATTCACATAGAAATCATTTATATAAATGGCCAAAAGCAGTGGACCCAACACCCAATCTGACAGCATATTGCTCATCACAGGCTTCCAGTACAAAAAGCATCCTGCACTATGACACTGACTGCTCAGCAAGGTTAGAGCTTATGGCATACAGGGAGATCTAACCATTTGGATACAGAACTGGCTCAAAGGCAGAAGACAGAGGGTGGTGATGGAGGGTTGCTTTTCAGACTGGAGGCCTGTGACTAGTGGAGTGTTACAAGGATCACTGCTGGATCCACTACCTTTCGTCATTTATATCAGTGACTTAGATGTGAACATAGGAGGTATAGTTAGTGAGATGACACCAAAACTGGAGGTGTAGTGGACAGTGAAAAAGATTACCTCAGAGTACAATGGGATCTTGATCAGATGGGTGAATGGGCTGAGGAGTGGCATTTTGGGAAAGCAAATCTTAGCAGTACTTATACACTTAATGGTAAGGTCCTAAGGAGTGTAACTGAACAAAGAGACCTTGGAGTGCAGATAGATAGGATAGTGAACGCGGCATCTGGTATGCTTGCCTTTATCAGACAAAGTATTGAGTACAGGAGTTATGAGATCATGTTGCAACTGTACAGGACATTGGTTAGGCCACTTTTGGAACGTTGCGTACAAATCTGGTCTCCATCCTATTGGAAGGATGTTGTGAAACCTGAAAGGGTTCAGAAAAGATTTACAAGAATGTTGCCAGGGTTGGAGGATTTGAGCTTGGCTGGGGGTTGAATAGAGGTTGAATAGATTGGGGCTGTTTTCCCTGCAGCGCCGGAGGCTGAGAGGTGATCTTATCTATGTACATAAAAACCTGAGGTGCATGGATAGGATAAGTAGAAAGTCTTTTCCCTGGCGTGGGGGATCCCAGCAGTAGAGGGCATAGGTTTATGGTATGAGGGGAAAGACTTAAGAGACTTGAGAAGCAACATTTTCACACAGAGGGGGTACGTGTATGGAATGAGCTGCCAGAGGAAGTGGTGGAGGCCATTACGATTGCAACATTTAAAAGGCATCTTCATGTGTATATGAATAGGAAGGACATGGGCCGGGTGCTGACCGGGGGGACTAGATTGCATTGGGATATCTGATCAGCATGTACTGGTTGGACCGACGGATCTCTGTTTCTGTGCTGTCCATCTATGACTCATTTTCCTTCCAGCCAATTCCGTATCCAAACAGCGAGTTCCACCAGAATTCTATGGTATTGAACCTGCTAACCAGTGTGTTATGTGAAACCTTGTGTCTTTCTCAAGTCCATGCTGACTCTCTCTAATAATTTCTTGCTTTTCCAATCACTTGTAAATCCTGTCCCGGAGAATCCCTTCTAACAACTTCTCTGCCACTGACTTCAGGCTCACCTGTTTACAGTTCCCTGGCTTTTCCTGACCACCTTTCTCAAATAATGGCACCAATCCTCCAGCACCTCACCTGAGCGATCGATGACACAAATATCGCAGCGAGAGGCCCAGCAAAAGCTTCCCTAATTACCCACAAAGTTCTGGGATACACCTGATCAGATTCCAGGGATTTATCCACCTTTATGCGTTTTAAGACATCCAGTACCTCCTCCTCTGTAATATGTACACTTGCCAAGTTATCATTATTTATTTCTCCAACTTCTCTAACTTCCATATCCCCTTTCAGTAAAAACTGACATGAAATACTTATAGAATCTCTCCCACCTCCTGCTGTTCCATAGACAGTCTTGTTGATCTTTGAGGGTCGCTATTCTCTGCCGAGTTATTCTTTTGTCTTTAGTGTATTTGTAGAATCTCTTTGGATTCTCCTTAAACCTATTTCCCAAAGCTATTCTCATGTCCCCCATTTTGCCTCCAGGTTTCCCGCGAGTATACTCCTACTGCCGTTATAGTCCCCTGGGGACTTACTCAAACCCAGTGGTGTGTATCTGCCATATTCTCCCTTCATTTTCTTGACCACAGCCTCAATTTCTCAGGTCATGCAGCATTCTCGATGCATCGCAGCCTTGGCCTTAACAGGGACATACTGTCTGTGTACTCTCATTGTCACAGGCCTATGGAGGCAATGGCAGATGAGGACAGAGAAACAATTATTATCAGTAAAGAGGTATTGTTGGGAAAGCGAACAACTCATCCTTATCTCTATAATTCCTCTCTAGCCTCAGAACTATCACTATCCCTGCATCAAAAACATCTCAATCTCTGCAACATCCTCCAATGTAACCTCTGTCACATTTTCCTCCAAAAAAAACATTAATCAATCATGTACCACCTATTCTAATATCACCTTCTCTGACCTGGTTTCTATTGTGGCTTGTCATATTCCTATATTACGCGTCTGTGGTCCACATGACGGAAAACGGTTTTGTGGTCCATTGGGTTTATGCTGTAAAGAAATCTCCCAGCTAACTATTTTAATCCCATTTTCCAGCACTGAGCCCATAGACCTGTCAGCCTTGGCCTTGCAAGTGTGATCCTAAATAGATTTTAAATGCCTTCGGGGTTTCTGTCTCTCACTCTCTTCCATACAGTGAGGTTTAGTGCATCTGTTGCTCGATGCTATCACCCACAGGGTTCAGAGCAGCTGGGTCTGTGCGAACCACAGATCGCCCACACATTAAGAAGGATGGCAGGGTCCCTGAGACGGGGCACAGGAGATTTACCAGGATGGTTCAAGGAATGGGGGATGTTAGTTGCAAAATTTGTGGGGCTTTTTTAACATTAATTGTTCACGTGACATGTGTGTTGCTAATACACATCAAGAATAACCATCCACAATTAATGGACTCTCCTTTTCAACCTCTCCCCTTGCCTGTGCTGTGGTAATACTCAGGTTAACCACTACCAGATATCTCTCTATAATGAGAGAGCAGTCCTATGGTCGGGTAGGACAATGCTGACTTGATCTTTTACACAGTGATGCCACTGTACCTCGAGGGTCGGGAGAGGGAATGCTGAAGGCGGTGGATGGGAAACCATTCGGGTACAGTACATTACCCTGGAGGATGCTCACTTTCTTTAATATTGTTGGGGGGGGGGGGGGTGCACTGATGCAGGCAAGTGGAGGATGTTCCAACACAACCCTGATGTGTATCTTATAGGGAGCAAACAGACATTGGGGAATCAGCGGTTTGGAAAGAACTGAGATTGTTCTCCTTGTACCAAAGGAAACTTGGGGAGCTGTGACAAAGCGGTTTACAAAAGTTATACGTTATAATAATAAACCTTACACCCATCAGCTCATTATACAAGGGTTACAGGACACATGCTGAAGATTTGGGAAGAACTATTGAGAGGATGGTTGGATTCAAAGGAGAACTTTTATTCAGCAAATGGTATTGATCTGGAACACAATACTCACACAATGTGAATATCCAGGTCCTGATGAATGGAGTAATTCTGTCAGAGTTTGGCGTTACAATGACTGAGATTACCATTTGAATATCTGCCTGTAATACAAGTTTATAAAATCCGTCACTGTCAGTTCAAGTTTGAAACTCATACAATCCCCTCCTCCCGGCCCAGGATGACTGTACACATTACCCCTGGTGGAGGTTAGCAGGCACTTCAAGGGCAAATCTATGTGGGTTTCTATGAGTTTCCACATTGGAACTTCATGTGACTGAACATGGGACAGAATGTTCCAAGATTCAATGAGATATGGAGAGCAGGATTTGCTTCCTTTTCATTCCTTCCGTTCTGCCGCTGTGCCTCCACAATAAGACATGGGGTGAGAAAGGCTCATGCAGCTCGATGGGGAAGATGTCTCCATTCTGACCAATGGGCAGCAAGCTCCTCCCAGTCATGAAACAGAGTATCCCTGAAAGATAGCAACTGAGCATGCTTCCCACTGCCCAGTGCTCACAGGACATGTTTAGAATAATTAGGGGGGAAATCTCCTAGAAAAGGCATAACAGGAAAGTTCCAAAAGGAATATAAACAGTTAACAGAGAGATATTCACAGGAAACCTGGGCAACAAGTTGGCAAATAGAGTATAACTTGGGATAAACTGTAGAAAGCTGCACCACAAAGGGACTGGGGGAAAATGAGCAGGAAACACAGAAAGCGAGCACACAGTTACAACATGGAATCAGGAAGGGGAATGGAATGCTGTCCCTTATTTCAAAGAGTTTGCAATATAAGAGTTTGGAGTATATACCTTAGGGCAACTAAACAAATGGCAAGTGAGACCACATCTGGAGTAAGCTGAACAGATTTGGTCACTTTAGTTCATGAAATAGAGCAGTTTATTGGAGACATTTCAGAGAAGATCCTTTGGGATGATCCCTGTTTTGAAAGGATTATCCTGTAAGCAAAGGCTGAATAAATTGGGAATCTACTCACTGGACTTTGGAAGAATGAGAGGAGATCTCTTTGAAACATACAGGATTCTGTCGAGTTTTGACAGGGTAAATTTGGAGAGGGTGAGTCTTGAACCAGATTCTGGGTCAGTCGCGGAATCAAGGATTCTGTTTCAGATTTGTCAAGTTAAAGGCAACACCGACACAGGTTAGGGTTTCAGTAGCAATGGAGCTGGGGTGAGAAGGAGACAAGCAACATTTTAGAGATTGGAATTCGTGGTGTTTGTGATTGTGTAGATGTCTGATCAGGAGGTCACCTTGGGGTCAGATATGAGAGTAATATTGTGAATAATGTAGCTCTGCAATTTAACAATTGCAGTGTTTCATTGGAGTGAATTGCAGCTAGTCGAAGCGTGGTAAGCAGTTTGATAACTGAGTAATAGTGGAGTAATGGAGATGGATGATGGGGAGGGAGAGCTGGGCATTGTCAGTGTACATGTCAAACCTAACAGTGCTTGTACCAGAACTTGCCGATCAATCAAAAGACTCCCATTTATGTTACTTGTATAAAGTAACTAAGTAATTAATTAATTAAGCAGAGATGGCTGGGCAGGTGATGTGCTGTAGCTGTATGATGTGGGAGCTGGCTGATCCCATTGTGAATGGCAGTGACCACATCTGCAGCAAGTGTTGGTTGCTGGAAGAACTCCGGATCAGAGTTGATGATCTGGAATCTGAGCTTCAAACACTGCGGCACATCCGGGAGGGGGAAGAGTTACCTGGACACTTTGTTTCAGGAGGCAGTCACACCTGGGAGATTAAGTAATTCACATTCAGCTCGTGATCAGGCTCATCAGAGTGTGACTGTAAGTGAGGCAGGTAGGGGGAACCTGAGTTCAGGAGCCTCAGCCCTTGACACTGTCCAACAGGTACGAGATTCTTGCACCCCGTTCTGATGAGGAAAAGGGCTCTGGACAGGATGAGCCAACTGATCAAGGCACCATGGTGCAGAAGGCCATTCAAGAGGGGGGAGTTAATAGACAAGTAGTGGTTATAGGGGATTCTATAATTCGGGGGGCAGATAGTATCCTTTGCAAGCTAGATCGGGAGTCTCGCATGGTGTTGCCTGCCCGGTGCCAGGGTGCGGGACATCTCCGACTGGCTTGAAAGGATATTGGAGCGGGAGGGGGAGGATCCAGTTGTTGTGGTCCATGTTGGGACTAACAACATAGGCAAGACTAGGGTGGAGTACCTATTTGGGGATTACGAGGCACTAGGCAGGAAATTGAAGCACTGGTCCTCAAGGGTCACAATCTCCGGATTACTGCCCGAGCCACGTGCCAATTGGCATAGGGGCAAGAAAATTAGGCAAGTAAACACGTGGCTAAGGGATTGGTGTGGGAAAGAGGGATTCCACTTCATGGGGCATTGGCATCAGTTTTGGAACGGGGGGGGGATCTGTACTGTTGGGACGGTCTCCACCTGGAACCGATCAGGTACCAATGTTCTAGCGAAGAGGATAAATAGGGTGGTCAGTAGGACTTTAAAGGGGGGGGAAGGGAAAGTGAAAGCAACAGGGAGTATGGCGTTAAATGGAAAGACAAGCAGCAGGATAGCATGTGTCCAGGCGGATTTAAAATTGAGGCAGACTTGGAATGCAGAAAAAAGCAAGGATAACTTAGGACATCATATGACTTCCAATATCTCTAATGATAAGAAAGTTAGCATTAAGGTGCTTTACCTGAATGCTCGTAGCATTCATAACAAAGATGATGAACTAATGGCACAGATCACAGTGAATGATTATGATGTAGTAGGCATCACAGAGACTTGTTTACAAGGGGGTCGGGACTGGCAGTTAAACCTCCAAGGATTTTCAACTTATCGAAAAGACAGGGAGGTCGGCAGAGGGGGTGGTGTTGCCTTGTTAGCGAAGAACAATATTCAATGTATGATACTGAATGACATATCGTCAGATGATGTGGAGTCTGTGTGGGTGGAATTGAGGAACCACAAAGGCAAAAAAACCATAATTGGAGTTGTGTACAGACCTCCTAACAGTGGTCAGGAGCAGGCATGCAACATGTATCAGGAAATAGAGAAGGCATGTCAGAAAGGCAAGGTCACGGTCATCATGGGAGACTTCAATATGCAGGTGGACTGGGTAAATAATGTTGCCGGTGGATCCAAAGAAAGGGAATTCATGGAATGCTTACAGGATGGCTTTTTGGAACAGCTTGTCATGGAGCCCACAAGGGAGCAGGCTATTCTGGACCTAGTGCTTTGCAATGAACCAGACTTTATAAAAGATCTTAAAGTAAGGGAACCCTGATGAAGCAGCGATCATAATATGGTAGAGTTCAGTCTGGAGTTTGAAAGAGAGAAGGCAAAATCGGATGTAATGGTGTTACAGTTAAATAAAGGTAATTATGAGGGCATGAGAGAGGAACTGACAAAAATAGACTGGAAGCAGAGGCTTGCGGGGAAGACAGTAGAGCAAAAATGGCAGGAGTTTGTGGGTATAATTAAGGACACTGTACAGAGGTTCATCCCCAAGAAAAGAAAGATTATCCAGGGAGGGATTAGACAGCCATGGCTGACAAAGGAAGTCAGGAAATGTATTAAAGAAAAAGAGAGATCCTATAAAGTGGCCAAGAACAGTGGGAAATCGGACGATTGGGAAGGCTACAAGAACAAACAGAGGATAACAAAGAGAGTAATAAGAAAGGAGAGGATCAATTATGAAGGTAGGCTAGCCAGTAATATTAGAAACGACAGTAAAAGTTTCTTTCAATACATAAGAAACAAACGACAGACAAAAGTAGACATTGGGCCACTTCAAACTGATGCTGGAAGCCTAGTGATGGGAGATAAGGAAACAGCAGGAGAACTTAACAAGTACTTTGCGTCAGTTTTCACAGTGGAAGACAGGAGTAGTATCCCAACAATTAAAGGGAGTCAGGAGGCTGAGTTGAGTATGGTTGTCATTACAAAAGAGATAGTGCTAGAAAAGCTAAAAAGTCTTAAAATTGATAAATCTCCTGGCCCCGAAGGGATACATCCTAGAGTTCTGAGAGAGGTGGCTGAGGAAATAGCGGAGGCATTGGTTGAGATCTTTCAAGAGTCAGGGAAAGTCCCGGATGATTGGAAGATGGCGGTTGTAACCCCATTGTTCAAGAAAGGATCAAGACAAAAGATGGAAAATTATAGGCCAATTAGCCTAACCTCGGTTGTTGGTAAAATTCTAGAATCCATCATTAAGGTTGAGGTTTCTAAATTCTTAGAAGAGCAGAGTCTGATTAGAACAAGTCAACATGGATTTACTAAGGGGAGGTCATGCCTGACAAACCTGATGGTATTCTTTGAAGAGGTGACAAGCAGGTTAGGCCAGGGAAACCCAGTGGATGTGGTCTATCTGGACTTCCAAATGGCCTTTGATAAGGTGCCACACGGGAGGCTGCTGAGCAAGGTGAGGGGGCATGGTGTTCGAGGTGAGCTACTGGGATGGAATGAGGATTGGCTGTCTGACAGAAGGCAGAGAGTTGGGATAAAAGGTTCTTTTTCAGAATGGCAGCCGGTGACGAGCGGTGTCCCACAGGGTTCGGTGTTGGGGCCACAGCTGTTCGCATTATATATTAATGATCTGGATGAAGGGACTGGGGGCATTCTAGCGAAGTTTGCCGATGATACGAAGTTAGGTGGACAGGCAGGTAGTACTGAGGAAGTGGGGAGGCTGCAGAAGGATCTAGACAGTTTGGGAGAATGGTCCAGGAAATGGCTGGTGGAATTCAACGTGAACAAATGCGAGGTCTTGCACTTTGGCAAAAAGAATAAAAGTACAGACTACTTTCTAAACGGTGAGAAAATTCATAAAGCCAAAGTACAAAGGGATCTGGGAGTACTAGTCGAGGATTCTCTAAAGGTCAACATGCAGGTTGAGTCTGTGATTAAGAAAGCGAATGCGATGTTGTCACTTATCTCAAGAGGGTTAGAATATAAAAACACCATTGTGCTACTGAGACTTTATAAAGCTCTGGTTAGGCCCCATTTGGAGTACTGTGTTCAGGTTTGGTCCCCACACCTCAGGAAGGACATACTGGCACTGGAACGTGTCCAGCGGAGATTCACACGGATGATCCCTGGAATGGTAGGTCTAACATATGAGGAACGGCAGAGGATCTTGGGATTGTATTCATTGGAGTTTAGAAGATTAATGGGAGACTTAATAGAGACGTACAAGATAATACATGGCTTGGAAAGGGTGGATGCTAGGAAATTGTTTCCGTTAGGTGAGGAGACTAGGATCCGTGGACACAGCCTTAGAATTAGAGGGGGTCATTTCAGAACAGAAATGCAGAGACATTTCTTCAGCCAGATAGTGGTGGGCCTGTGGAATTCATTGCCGCAGAGTGCAGTGGAGGCCGGGACGCTAAATGTCTTCAAGGCAGAGATTGATAGATTCTTGTTGTCTCGGGGAATTAAGGGCTACGGGGAGAATGCGGGTAAGTGGAGTTGAAGTGCCCAGCAGCCATGATTGAATGGCGGAGTGGACTCGATGGGCCGAATGGCCTTACTTCCACTCCTATGTCTTATGGTCTCAGGACTTTTGCAGTCACATTGAGATTTGAAATATTCGCCCACGGACAGAATACACACCTTTCCTTCCACATGAAAAGGCCAATGATATTCAGATCGGCACGGATCAAGTAACTATCAGATCTGAACATGAAATTCCATTTGAATTTCTCATCCACAAATCCACCCTTTCAGTACCATACAACAGAGCACACAAGTTACCACTGTTAATTACAGGATGGAAATTCATAAGACAATTGTAGTATTAAACTGTAGTTTTCTTGTTCCCCCAAAGCTTTAAACCTCAGTCTCACAATTTCTCTCTTCTGTGAACTGAAATCCAAACCAATCTCCCCCCACTCCTTTCCTCCACACCCATGCCTCTCACACTCTCTCTTCGAATTCAGTTTCCTAGCTCCTGATGAGAACCATCCTGCATACACTGCTTCCTGCACACTCTGGCCAAGACCCATCTTACTAAAATGAGCCAAATTAGAATTCTAACTGCAGACCCATCCTTGTCCCTTTCCATAACAAACCTGAATCTTCACAAAAGAGTTCTGATAACTTTCTGCAAAACACTGCACCACGGATAGTCTGATCACATGTCAGGGTAGCAAGAGAAGGGCCATTCCCCTGGGTCCTGCTCCCAGAGGGATGAAGCTGCTAATGATAGATTAATCCCTCACACCCACAGCCTCCTTCCCAGGCACTGACCTATGCTACACATAGTCCCACAATTGTCTAGCACTGCGCCCGCGCACTGGTCTCCCCTCCTACAGCACGTGCTCCCGATCATACAGAGTCCGGGTGATTGACAGTAGCTGCTGCCCAATATATCAGAATCCCTACAGTATGGAAACAGGCCCTTCGGCCAAATAAGTCCATACCGACCCTCCTAACAGTAACTTACACAGACCCATGCCCCCTAACTAATGTAACTAATACTATGGGCAATTTCGAATGGACAATTCACCTGCCCTGCACATCTTTGGATTGTGGGAGGAAATCGGAGCACCCGGAGGAAAACCCCTCAGACACAGGGCGAATGCGCAAACCCCACACAGTCGCCCGTGGCCGGAATCGAACCCGGGTACCTGGTGCTGTGAGGCAGCAGTGCCAACCACTGAGCTGTCTCTATCGACAGGAGGGGGCGGGGCTGGAGGACTGGGATAACAAGATTATAATCAATGAATGAATGTGGAGGGCACTGGGGGATGGACAGGTCAGTGAGGGACAGGAGCAGTGCAGCAGCAGGAGGGGATCCTGGACAAACTGAGCAATAGGAGAGTCTGACAGGAGAGAAACTACAGGAAGGTTTTGTTTGGAGGCTCAGGCAGGGACAGCTGGGAGACAGTATGGCCTGGTGGCTTGGGCAGGTTTACTAATCAGCCTCTTCAAAGATGCTGTTACTCAACTCCAAACCCGATCCTCCTGGTCCAGAGGCAAGGACACTTACACTATTTCCTGGTGGGCAAGGGATACAGAGACTGCCTTTCAAAAGGAACTCACCTGTGTTGGTGACATTAACAAGACTCAATACAGACTCACTGACAAAATGCTGGTGTACTTGAACTTCATCCAGAATATTAACACCTTTAACTAGGCAACGCAGACCCCAATGTACAGTTAAATCCTGGATACTAATAACAGCTTTGTGCATGGGAAATCATAGCTCATGAATTTGACTCAGTTTTTTTGAAGAAGTAACAAAGAGGATTGCTGAGGTCAGAGCATGGACATGATCTACATGGACTTCAGTAAGGTGTTTGAAAAAGGTTCCTCATGGGAGACTGGTCAGCAAGGTTAGATCGCATGGAGTACAGAACTGGCCCGAAGGTAGAAGGCAGAGGGTGCTTTTCAGGCTGGAGGCCTGTGACCAGTGGAGTCTCACAAGGATCGGTGCTGGATCCACTACTTTTCGTCATTTATATCCATGATTTGGTTGTGAACATAACAGGTATTTTAAGTAAGTTTGCAGATGACACCAAAATGGGAGATGTAGTAAACAGTGAAAAAGATTACCTCAGAGTACAAGAGGATCTGGATCAGATGGTTGATGGACTGAGGAGTTCAGTTTAGCAAAATGCGAGCTGCTGCATTTTGGAAAAGCAAGCTTTAGCAGGACTTATACAGTTAATAGTAAGTTCCAGGGGAGTGCTGCTAAACAGAGTCATTGGAGTGCAGGTTCATAGTTCCTTGACAGGAGATTAGCAAGTAGATAGGATAGTGAAGGCGGCAGTTGGTCTGCTTGTCTTTATTTGTCAGAGCATTGAGTATAGGGGTTGGGAGATCATATTGCGGCTGAACAGGATATTGCAAAAGTTGCTGAATCAATATTCCATATAATTCTGTACTCCTTCCTATCAGATGGATGTTCTTAAACTTTAAAGAGATCAGAAAAGAATTATAGCATGTTGCCAGGGTTGGATAGACTGTTTTCCCTGGAGTGTCAGAGGCTGAGTGGTGACCTGAAAGAGATTTTTAAAATCAGGCTGAGCATGGATAGGGTAAATAGACAAGATATTTGTTCTGCAGTGGGGGAGTACAGAACTAGGGGACTGGGAGGGAGGGTAGGCAGACAGGGGGTGGGTGGATCGAGAGGGGTGGGACAAAAATGGGTGGGTAAAGAGAGGGGGGGGACAGAGAGGGGAGCCACAGAGACGGGTGGGGAGAGAAAGTGGGATTGGAGAGGAGGGGAACAGACAGGGGGAGGGGGGGGCGGGGCAACTGACAGAAAGGTGGAACAGACCCGTGGGGGGGGGGGGTGGAGGGAAGCAGACAGAGCGGGTGGAGATGGGGGGGAACAGAGGGGGAAGATGGAGAGTTATTTTAAAGATCTAAAACTCAACCGTGTTCCTGTTTTCTCCTCCTCACCTTAATTCTCTCTGAAGGGCTCAGAACAACTGCATAGTTCTTGGAAAGTAGAGTTTCAGGGAGATCAGGTGCTGGATGTGGCGTTTGGGGCACGAACATTGAATGGAAGGTGCTGATTCGATTCGACTCCACTGTCTGTGTGGTGTTTGCACATTCTCCCTGTGTGTCTGCGTGGGCTTTCTCTGGGTGCTCTTAATTTCCTCCCACAAATCCAAAACCATGCAGGTTAGCTGAATGAGCTTTGGGTAATGGTAGGTTACAGAGTTAGGGTGGAATGCTGTTCCGATGGTTGGGATGGTCTCATGGGCCGAAAGGCCTGCTTCCACACTGTAGGGATTCTGTCACTGAGTATAGGGATTAGGAGGGCACGTTGTGGCTGAGTAGGGCATTGGTGACGCCAGTTTTAGAATAATGTATTCAATTGTGGTCTCCCTGATTTCAGAAAGATGTTACCAGAATAGGACTCAACCTCTTAATGACAAGTTCCTGGGAAGTGTTGACAGACAAACAGACCGTGCAGTGCGGGTTGATAGTTCCTTGAAAGTGGGGTTGAAGGTAGACAGGTCAGTGAAGGTGGTGTGCGGTATGCTAGCTGTTATTGGGCAGTGCATTGAGGAAAGGAGTTGGGAGATCATGTTTCGGTTGTACAGTTTATTGGCTCAGCTACTTTTGGAATCCCCAGACTGCTTTCAATTCCAGTCTCCCTGCTATTGGAAAGATGTTGGGAAACTTGCAAGAGTTCAGAAAAGTTTTTCCAGGGTGTTGCCAGTATTGGACGTTTGAACCATAGGGAGAGGCTGAATAGGCTGAGGCTATTTCCCTGCAGCACTGGACACTTTAGGTGGCTTTATCGAACTTTATACAATTATGAGGAGCAATGATATGGTGACTAGTTATGCTTTCTTTTTTCCCCCCAGAGTAGGGGAGTCCAAACAAATGTGAATCTTTTTTCCAAGGTGGAAATGACAAATTCTAGAGGAGATGGCAAGTTTCAAGGATATGAAAACCGAAACAACTGAAGATGCTGTAAACCAGGAAGAGAAACAGAAGTTTCTGGAAAAGCTCAGCAGGTCTAGCAGCATCTGTGAAAAGAAATTAGAGTTAACGTATCTGAGGAAGGGTGACCAGACCCGAAACCTGACCTGATTTTTTCTTCACAGATGTTGCATGACCTGCTGAGCATTTCCAAGAACATCTGTACAAGTTTAAAGGGAGTTGTTTGGAGTACATACCTGAGAGGAACTTTATAAAGTGCGAGTGAGACCACATCTGGGGTAATGAAAGAAGTTTTGGTCCCTTTATTTAAGGAAATACATCATTCCATCAGAGGCATTTCACAGAAGATTGACTGGGATGAACCCTGGTTTGCAGGGAATATTTTTTAAGAAAAGGCTGAAGAAGTTGGGACTCTACTCATTGGATTTGGGAAGAATGAGAAGTGATCTCATTGTAACATGTAGGATTCTTAAGGAGTTTGACAGGGTAAATACTGAGAGGATGTTTCCCATCATGAGGGAGTCTGGAACCAGATTCTGGGTCAGTCATGGAATCACGGGTTCTGTTTTGGATTCGTCAAGTTTAAGGCAACACCGAAACGGGTCAGGGTTTCATTAGCAATGGAGCTGGGGTGAGGTGGAGACAAGCAACATTTAAAAGATTGGAATTCCTGGTGTTTGTGATTGTGTAGATGTCTGATCAGAAGGTCACCTTGGGGTCAGATATGAGAGCAATATTGTGAAGAGTGTGGTTCTGCCTCAGACACTTCCCAGTGAGAGGGAGGGGCTCAGCAGTCAGGGAATGTAATTTGTAATAGCAACTGAAGGCAATGGGTTTAACCATTGCAACGTTCCGTTGCAGGAAATTGCAGCCAATCCCGTAGTGGGAGTGTGATGAGCAGTTTGATTACTGAGTAATTGAGAGCGATGATGGGGAGGGAGAGCTGGGCATTGTCAGTGTACATGTGAAACCTAACACGGTGCTTTTGGACGATGTCACCTCCTGGCAGTATTTCGGTGAGAAACAGGAGGGACCAAGTAGAGATCCTTAAGGGACACCAAATCCAAGGAATTCAGAAAGGAAAGGGAGAGTCGGGATGGAGTAGGTTTTTGCAACAACAGTGGGGTCCAATATTAGTTTGTAGCAGAATGGAAGAGAAGGACATAACCAGAAAAGACAGACAGACAGAACAAGGAACAATATCTGTGAATTGGGGAGGGGGGGGGTGATGAGGAGGAGGAGCAGCCCAACTCCAAAAGCACTATTCTTACATCAGTGACATCACCCAACTCCACCCTAGCCTCAGACCATTTACTGAAATACTCGTCCATCCCTGTGGTATCTCCAGACTTCATTATCCAAACACACTCCTGGCCAGCCTCCCAATATTAAATTACATGTAATCTCAAGAGTATCTAAAACCCTACTGCCCAAGTGCTCACTTGTACCAAAACTTGTTGATACATCAAAAGGCTCCTATTAACCAGCAACAATTTAATATTCTCACCCTTGATGTAATTCCAGACTGTGAACATCCCTGTCTCCCTGCATCACACAACCTGTGAGACCCCAACAACTCATTTTCTTTCAGATTCACAACGATGTGTTCATTCATTGTTTCACCTGTCTGGCTATTTCTACTGTTGCCAAGGCAACACGGTCTGGAATTCACACCTTAACCCTCTCAGACCTGCTTTCCTCCTTTAAGGTATTCCTGAAAACCTGCTTATTTGGCAATTCTTTTGATCACCTGACATAATATCCCCATCTGTGGCCTTATGTCAGAAGTTCTCAATAGTATTTCTGTGGAATTATAACCATGACAAAAAAAACAAACTGTTGTTGATTTGCACACACATTGTCAACTCTTCACTGTCGCTGAGTGAATAATCTCTAACAGCTCTTACCCAAACACATTGTGGGAACACCTTCACCACACGAACTGCAGCTGTACAAGGAAGTCAAACATCACCTTCTCCACAGGCAATGGGGCTTTGGCACTGATCACTGGTATCTGTGGAGGGAGAAACACACAGTTGATATTTCAGGGAGTACAAAATGCATTATAGGGAGGGAAAATGGTGCAGAATTTGGGATTTTCAAATTTGTGTTTTACAATGTGCACTAAGTCCTGTAAAACCTCTCATCCTATACCGTGAAAATTTCCTTCTCTTCCTGGTCAATATGTCTTTCCTTTCCCCTGCCCTGCACCTTCACACATTTCCAATGCCTTGATCACAACAACTGTGCTGTCACGTGGTTGAGTATTGTCCCGCCCCTCATTCACTCCGATTGGTTGAAGGACCAACTAGCACCTCTAAGCCCCCATTCCCCCACTCTTATTGGTCCTGAACTGACATCAATGATCCAAGGCCCGTTGTGGGCTCGACCATGCTCAGTGCTTCCTGATTTTGCTGTTGTTCATCAGGTCAGTGTGAGAGGGCTCATCCCTGTTTCTCCTGATGTCAGACAATAACAACAACTACCTGCATTGTATGGAGCCTTTCACATTGACAAATCTCCTAAAATGCTTCACGAATGATGGAAACGTTGATTAAAGAGAACGATTTTTAGATACACATTTAAGGCGGACAGTGGGGGTTAAGGACGATATTCCAAAGGTTTGTGTCCTCGGCAGCTCCAATCGTGGAGTGATATAGGTGGGCAACAGCTTACAACGAAGACAGTTAGTGGCTAACCATAGGTTAACAACCCCATGCCCTAGCCCCCTACCCCACACACCAGGCCTTGTTCTGACAGCCTGCCATTACACACTACCTATGGTTAGCCACTAACAGTCTCCATTAACAGCTAATCACCCTCCCCCAGCCAGATCGTTATCGACTCCTTTATCCAACTGTTCTTCTCACTCTATCCCCACCTATCCTTTACTCCTTTTATCCTCCCCCCACACTAACTTCTGCACTAAAACTGACTTTTTTTTCCTTAGGAACATCTGTCCTGAGGAAGGGACACTGGGTCTGAAACTTTAACTCTGATTTCTCTTCACAGATGCTGCCAGACCTGCTGAGCTTTTCCAGAAACTTCTGGTTGTTGATTCTGATTTACATCTTCCGCAGTTCTTTTAGTTTTAATTTACCGGGAGTTTGTAATTCAGGTCCCACAGCCTCTGTCCCAGTCTCTACTGTCTCTCCCAAACCCAAACAGTGACACTGCACCTGCACAGCTCATGGACAGGTGTTGTCTTGCTGGCCACACCCCTCATTCACTCCTATTGGCTGCAGGACCACACAGACTCTCCTCCCATTGGTCTGGAGCTGCCATCAATCAGCCGGGCCCCATTGTGATAAGAGTGGAGGGCTAATCCCTCTCTCTGCCCTGGGATGAGCTTCATCATTCACAGTGAATGGGACAGTATCAAGGAGCGCAGGGCCTGGGGGCTATTCAGTCCATTGGGGCTGTACTCTCTCCCTCTGGAGATGCTGCAAATCTGTCCCAAGTCCCCTCCCATGTGCCCATAGCCCCCCAAATCTTTCCTTAAAAAGTAAAATTCTAAGTCTGTTTCAGAATACCTGCTGAATCTGTGTCGTTCAGACTGTTCTAGATGCTCAGAACTTACTGAGTAAAATAGTGTTCACATTTTCACTTTGTATTATTTGCCAATTACTTGAAAGTAGTTACTAAAAATTGTGACAGTATTAACAATTCGTCTCTCTCTCTCTGCAAATTCAAGACCTTGGAACCAAATCTGCACCAGATCGAAATCACTGCTTCACCTTCTCAGCTCCAAGGATAATTATCTGTGCTTCAGCTAGCTCTCCACAAAATAGAGGAATGCATCTTAATTTATTAAGATCAAAGAAACAGACCTTCGGTCCAATTCGTTCATGCCAACGAGGAATCCTAAACGAATGGATTCCCATTTACCAGCTATTGGCCTGTATCCATCAAAACCCTTCCTATTCATGTACCCAATTGGAAGCCTTTTAGATGTTGTGATTTTATGAGACTCCACTACTTCATCTGGTAGCCCCTCCCATACACATACCACACTCAGCTTGGAAACGTTGCCATTTAGATCCCTTTTAAATGTTTGCCCTCTCAACTTAAACCCAGGTGCTCTAGTTTTGGACCCATCTAACCTGAGGAAATAGGACCCCGGCTGCTCACCTTATCCACACCCCTCGTGATTTTATAAATCTCCATGAAGTCACCTCTCCGTCTTTGACTCTCCAGAGAAAATAGCCGCAGCCTATTCACCCTCTCCCTGTAGCCCAAGTCCTCCAACCCTGGCAACGTTTTTGTAAATCTTGTCCACACGTTTTCAAGTTTCACAACATCCTTCCCAGAACAGAGTAATTCAAACTGAAAACAGAATTCCAGAAGTGGCTTAATCAGTGCCCTGTCCAGCCACAATATGACGTCACAACAGCTGCATTCAATGCATTGACCAATAACGGGGAGCGTACCAAATGCTGCATTCACTCCCCTGCCTACCTGTGACTCTACTTTCAAGGAACTATGAACCTGCACTCCAAGGTCCCTTTGTTCAGCAATGTTCCCCAGGACTTTACCGTTAAGTGTATAAGTCCTGCCCTGATTTGCCTTTCCAAAATACAACAGCTCACATTTATCTAAATTGAACTCTGTCTGCCATTCCTTGCTCCAATGGCCCATCTGATCAAGATCCTGTTGTATTCTGAACTAACCTCCTTCACTGTCCACTACACCTCCAATTTTGGTGTCTTCTGTAAACCTGCTGACCATACCTCATATATTCACATCCACGTCATTTATTTCAGGGTCCAATATCCATTCTTGCAGCACATTGCTGCTCACAGGCCTCCAGTCCGCAAAGCAACCCTCCATCATCCTCTGTCTCCTACCTTCAAGGTAGTTTTGTAATGGCTTGCTCTCCCTGCATTCCATGTCATCTAACCCTGCTAACCAGTCTGCTTTGTGGAACCTTGTTGAATGTCCATATAAACAACATTCACCGCCTGGCTTAGTCAATTTTCTTTGTCACTTCAAAACACTCACTCAAGTTAGTGAAACACAATTGAGCATGTACAAAGTCACATTGACTCTCCCTGATTATTCCTTACCTTTCCAAATAGATGGATATCCTGTCCCTCAGAATCCCTTCCAACGACTTGCCTGCCACTGACTTCAGGCTCACTGTTCTCTTGTTCCATGGCCTCTCCTTACCACCTTTTAAAAATAATGGCACCTCACCTGTCGCTATCAATGATACAAATACCTCAGGAAAGGCCCAACAATCACTTCCCTAGATTTCCAGAAAGTTCCAGGATACACCTGATCAGGTTCCAGGGCTTTATCCATCTTGATGCGATTTAAGACATCCAGTACCACCTCCTCTATAACATGGACACTTTTCAAGTTATCACTGTTTATTTCTCCAAACTCTCGAGCTTCCATATACTTCTACAGTAAAAATGAAGTGAAATATTTGCATATCTTTCGCACCCCCTGTGGTTCCATAGACAGCCTTGTTGACCTTTAAGGGGTCCTATTCTCTGGTCCAGTTAATCTTTTGTCTGGGATATATTTGTTTAAACTCTTTGGATTCTACTCCAGGACATCCCAGAAAGGCCAACTTCAAGGACCGGAATTTTCCTCTGACTTGATCAACAATGTCCTCCAACACATACCCTCCACTTCCCGCACCTCCACCTTTACCCCACCCCTCCAGCCACAATAAAGAATATAACCCTGCGGTCTTCACCTTCCACCCCACTAATCTCCAGATACAGCACATTAACCTCTTATTTCTGCTACCTAAAGCCAGACCCCACCACCAGAGGCATATTTCCCTCCCCACCTCTATCTGTGTTCCGCAGAGACCATCCCTCTGCACCTCGCATGTTCGGTCCACACCCTCCCAGCAACCCACGCTCCACACCCTTGACCCTCCCTTGCCGCCATGGGAAATGTAAAACGTGTGGCCACACCTCCCTCTGACCTCTGTCCAAGACCACAAAAGGATCTTTTCACATCAGGCAGAGATTTGCCTGCACATCCCAAAACCTCATCTACTGCATCTAGACACTATGGGAAATTTAACGTGGTTCATCCAACTAACCTACACATCTTTGGACTGTGGGAGCAAACTGGAACACCCGAAGGAAACCCTCACAGATACTGGGGAGAATGAGCCAACTCCAACACAGACAGTCACCTGAGGCTGGAATCAAACCCAGGTCCCTGGTGCTGAGGCAGCAGCGCTAACCACTGAGCCACAATACTGTGGGATCTTTGGTGCTGATGTGCTGCCCCACTGATACCTCAGTCACTCACCCTGCCTCATGTCCTGACGACGGAGTGAAATTATCGCTAGACAGTTAATCCAGAGACCCAGATAACGATCTGGGGATCTGGGTTTGAATCCCGTCACCGCAGATGGTGGAACGTGAATTCAATAAATATCTGGAAAAAATAATCTCGTGAACACAAGGAATCCATTGTCAATTGTTGGAAAACTCATCTGGTTCACTCATGACCTTTAGGGAAGGAAAATGCCATCCTTATCTGGTCTGGTCTGCATGGAACGCCAGACCTATAGCAACGTGGTTGACTCTTAACTGCCTTCTGGGTAAACGCAGCAATAAATGCTGGCCGAGCCAGTGACAGCCTCATTCTGTGAATGAATAAAGAAAACAGGTCAGGTTTTGTTCCTTCTCTAATAGGTACATCCTACAAACTGAATCTGAAACGTTCTCGTACACACTGAACAAATACCTTTCCATCCAAGCCCTTAAAACTACAGCACTCCGAGGCCATGTTGGTAAAATTAAAACCCCTTATCACTGCAACTACATTATTCTTACAGATAACTGAGATCTCTCGGTAAAATTTTGTCTCAATTCCCTGCTGACTATTGGGAGAGGGTCTATAATACAATCCCAATAAGATGATCATCCCCTCACTGCCACCCAAATAACTGCCTGGATGTACTCCGAGGAATATCCAAAGATGCCTATCCCCCTGCTCTGTTGCCCCCTTCCAACCTTGCTATAGCATCTATACCCTGGAATATTAAGCTGCTAGTCCTATCCATCTCTGAGTGATGCCTCTGTAATTGCTATAATATTCCAGTACCATGTTGTTCAAAACCATATCCTGAGCCCATCTGCCTGATTTGTCAGGTCTCTTGCACTGAAATAAATGCAGTGTAACTGGTCCATCGCACCTCATTCTGTGGCTTGCTCTCGCCTGCCTTGACAGTCTGACTGGTGAACAGGACCAGTCTCAGACTCACCTCTTTTCTCACTATCTCTTTAGGATTACCCTGAATCCCTCACTGGTTTAATGCCTCCCGAGTGGCACGAGCAAATCTCCCTGCTCGTCAGGACCCCAGGCTTTCCCCTTGCCATGAAATTGGTACCAATGTACAATGACCTCCCACTGGTTATCCTCCCCTTTGAGAAGATTCTGAACCATCTCAGGGTCATCCTTGACCCAGGCACCACCCCATTCTGATGTCTCACTGTCAGCTGCAGAAACAGCAGACTGTGCCCCTGACTAGAGAGTCCCCTATCACCATTGATCGTGTGGAACTGGATATACCTCACATTACAGTAGAGCCAGTCTCAGTCACAGTAACTTGACTGTCAGTGTTACATTCCCCTGAAAGTCTATTACCAATTACATTTTCCAAAACAGTATACTTGTTTGAGAGGGGGGATAGCCAGAGAAGACTGCTGTACTACCTGCCTACCCCTCCTAGCTTTCTTGGAGGTAACCCATCTACCTGATTGTATCTGCAGTATCCTGTAATCCTGAGACTGCCCCTTATCACACCCCCAGGCTCCTGTCAATTCCTCACTGCCTTTAATCACTCCTCCACTAATACATGCGATCCAATAGGATTTACATTCACACTTCTTGCAGACATAATCATCAGGATCATGGAGACTCTCCCTAATCTCCCTCATCCGACAGGAACAGCATGCCACTCTACAACAGGCCATCTCTCTGCCTTAACAATCTACAGACCAAGAAAAAGGCACAGTCTTACTGCTGGAAAAATACTGCCCGAGAATAACAATGCTTATGTTTTATATTTTAAACATTTAATCAAGAGACTGTAAGACATTAAAAAGAAACCCTCACCTTACTCACTATTGTAGATTTAATAAAGTAGAACAGACTAAGATTGATGTTTGAAGAGACTGAAACCCACTGAGCTGATCCCCGGCTCTGAGTACTTCCAAGGGTGAGGACTCTCGGAGGACAGCTGTGAAATGACACTGTTTCTCTTCTCTGTCCACTCCATTTCCAGAGATGTTTATAACTTCACAGCCAGTCAGCTCAGAGAGGTCACTGCTTGGTTTTATTCACTGGGGGTTGCCTTTGCTGCCCAGACCAGTATTGATTGGTCACCTTTGTGTTGGAGAAAGTGGTGGTAGACTGTCTTCCTGAAATGCTGCAGTCCATGTACACCATAGTGATGTTTGGACAACAATCCCCCTCCAGCCTCACCGCCCTCCCTGTCTCTGTAATCCCCCTCCAGCCTCACCACCCTTCCTGTCTCTGTAATCCCCCTCCGGCCTCACCACCCTCCCTGTCTCTGTAATCCCCCTCCGGCCTCACCACCCTCCCTGTCTCTGTAATCCCCCTCCAACCTCACCACCCTCCCTGTCTCTGTAATCCCCCTCCAGCCTCACCACCCTCCCTGTCTCTGTAATCCCCCTCCAGCCTCACCACCCTCCCTGTCTCTGTAATCCCCCTCCAGCCTCACCACCCTCCCTGTCTCTGTAATCCCCCTCCGGCCTCACCACCCTCCCTGTCTCTGTAATCCCCCTCCAGCCTCACCACCCTCCCTGTCTCTGTAATCGCCCTCCAGCCTCACCACCCTCAGCATCTCTGTAATCCCCCTCCAGCCTCACCACCCTCCCTGTCTCTGTAATTCCCCCTCCAGCCTCACCACCCTCCCTGTCTCTGTAATCCCCCTCCAGCCTCACCCCCCTCCCTGTCTCTGTAATCCCCCTCCAGCCTCACCACCCTCCCTGTCTCTGTAATCCCCCTCCAGCTTCACCACCCTCCCTGTCTCTGTAATCCCCCTCCAGCCTCACCACCCTCCCTGTCTCTGTAATCCCCCTCCGGCCTCACCACCCTCCCTGTCTCTGTAATCCCCCTCCGGCCTCACCACCCTCCCTGTCTCTGTAATCCCCCTCCAGCCTCACCACCCTCCCTGTCTCTGTAATCCCCCTCCAGCCTCACCACCCTCCCTGTCTCTGTAATCCCCCTCCAGCCTCACCACCCTCCCTGACTCTGTCATCCCCCTCCAGCCTCACCACCCTCCCTGTCTCTGTAATCCCCCTCCGGCCTCACCACCCTCCCTGTCTCTGTAATCCCCCTCCAGCCTCACCACCCTCCCTGTCTCTGTCATCCCCCTCCAGCCTCACCACCCTCCCTGTCTCTGTAATTCCCCCTCCAGCCTCACCACGTTCCCTGTCTCTGTCATCTCCCTCCAGCCTCACCACCCTCCCTGTCTCTGTCATCTCCCTCCAGCCTCACCACCCTCCCTGTCTCTGTAATCCCCCTCCAGACTCACCACCCTCCCTGTCTCTGTAAACCCCCTCCAGCCTCACCACCCTCCCTGTCTTTGTAATCCCCCTCCAGCCTCACCACCCTCCCTGTCTATGTAATTCCCCTCCAGCCTCACCACCCTCCCTGTCTCTGAAATCCCCCTCCAGCCTCACCACCCTCAGTGTCTCTGTAATCCCCCTCCAGCCTCACCACCCTCCCTGTCTCTGTAATTCCCCCTCCAGCCTCACCACCCTCCCTGTCTCTGTCATCCCCCTCCAGCCTCACCACCCTCAGTGTCTCTGTAATCCCCCTCCAGCCTCACCACCCTCCCTGTCTCTGTAATTCCCCCTCCAGCCTCACCACCCTCCCTGTCTCTGTAATTCCCCCTCCAGCCTCACCACCCTCCCTGTCTCTGTAATACCCCTCCAGCCTCACCACCCTCCCTGTCTCTGTAATCCCCCTCCAGCCTCAACACCCTCCCTGTCTATGTCATCCCCCTCCAGCCACACTACTCTCAGCGTCCCTGTAATCCCCCTCCAGCTTCAGAAATTACATGTCCGTGATGTAAGATTTTTATTTGGATTCATTTTTGTTTCTTTTACCTCAAAAATGTAAAATAAAAAAACCCCCAAAAAAGTGAAATATTTTCCCCCCAAACAGATTTCTGTTGAGTGACCTTTTGAAGAGGCCGACACATGGACATTTGAGTATTTTATCACAAATTATACCTGTAGAATGAGGGAATGTTTTTTTAAAACTCTGCTAAAAAGGGAGGTAATGGCCAGATGGTATTCTTGATAGACGAGTAATATATGTAATATTCCGAGGATTAGGTTTAGAATCCCAACATGGCTGATGGTGGCATCGAAATTCAATACAATCGAGAATGAAAAGGCTAATGATGACCATGAAACTATTGTCGATTGTTCGAAAACACCCATCTGATTCATTAATGTCCTTTAGGGAAAGAAACTGTCATCCTCACCTGGTCAGGCCGACAAGTGACTCCAGACCCACAGCAATGTAGTTAACTCTCAACTGCCCTCAGGGTAAACACCCACATCAACTGAGTGAATAAACAAAAAGCTTTATTTTTAAATCGCGGAGGAGAGCTTTTTAAAAATAAAATTGTGTTTTCAAAATTTAAAAAATGATCACCTTGGTCGGATGGCACTATAGACGCTGCAATAATCAGAGTGAACTAAAGGAACATACAAAGAGATCTCAGATATAAAGTCAGAATAATAAGGTGGTAATTGTAGATGATTCAATTTTGCAAACATTGACTGGGACTACCACAGTGTGAAAGGTTTGGTTGGGAAAGAATTTGTTAAACGAGTCCAAGAAAATGTTCTTTATCAATATGTAAATGTTCCTATCAGAAAGCAAGCAACACCTGACCTTTTCTTGGCTGATCAGACAGGGCAAGTGACTGAAGTGATAGGATGGGAACAGTTTGGGTGGGAGGAAATTGTGGGCACCATGGAGAAATATTTGTATAATCGATAACTACGGGTGAGCTACCTGATGACTGGAGAGTGGCTAATGTTGTACCTTTGTTTGTGAAGGGATAGAAGGAGAAGCCTAGGAACTGTAGACCTCGGAGTCTGACTTCAGTGGTGGGTGACCTGTTGGAGGTCATTCAGAAGGATTGGGTTTACATGTATTTGGAGAGTTAAGGAATGATTAGGGACAGTCAACATGGTTACACAAGAGGCTGTCTCACAGACTTGATTGAGCTTTTTAAGGTAGTAACCAAGAAGATCGACAAGGGCAGAGTGTTAGACATTGTTTATTTGGACTTTAGTAAAGCCTTTCACAAGGTTCTGCATGGGAGACCAATTTGCAAAGTTTGATCATATGGGATTCAGGAAGAGCTTGCCAACTGGATACAAAACTAGCTTAACGGTAGGAAACAGAGTGTAATAGTGGAGGGTTGCTTTTCAGACTGGAGGCCCGTGAACAGTAGTGTTCTACAGGAATCGGTGCTGGGTCCATTTTTGTTTGCGGGTGACATCAAAACTGTTAAAGTGGACAGTAACAAAGGTTATTTATGATTACAAAGGAATCTTGATCAATTGGGTGAATGGGCTGAAGAGGGGCAGATGGAGTTTAATTTGAATAAATGTAAGATATTAAATTTTGATAAAACAGACATCGCCTTTAGCCTCATTAATTAATTTCACTAATTAAAAGTAAGGCCTTGAGTAGTGACAAAGAACAAACAGACCGAGTGTTTCAGGTCTTGTGTCATATGTAGACAGGGTGGTTCAGAAGGTATTTAGCACACCTACCTTCATTGCTCAGACCTTTAGGTAGAGGAATTGGGACGTAATATTGAGGCTGTACAGGATGCTGGTGAGGCCTTTTCTGCAATACTGCGTCCAGTTCTGGTTCCCCGTTATAGGAAGGATGTTATTAGAGAAGGTTCAGAAGATATTTCCCAGGATGTTGCCATGAATGGAGGGGTGGTGTTGAAGGAGTGGCTGGATAGGCTGAGATTTCTGTCACTGGAGTATAGGAGGTTGAGGGGTGAACTTATTAGAGGTTTATAAAATCACGGAGAATGTAGATAAAATGAATGCCCGGGGGGTCGCAGGGGGATTGAAGACTCGGGTGCACACATTTTGAAGAGAGATGAGAAAGGTTTTAAATCGATTTTAGGATGTTTTATAGATATTTTATAGATATCCTAATCGATATGAGGATATTTTTACATTTGTGGAATGAACTGCAAGGGGAAATGGGAGCTGTGAATACAATTACAATCTTTAAAAGACCATGGGCAAAAGTTCATAAATAGGAAATATTTGGAGGCAGGTGCAGTTAGTTTCGTTTGGAATTATAGTCGACATGGATTGGTTAGACCACAGGGTGTGTTTCCATGCTGAATAACTTTAAGACTCTAACTCGCGGTGTCTCTGTAAATTGCTCCATGCTCACAACTCTCTCTATCACTGTCACTTCATCAGCTTCACAACTCTTCCTTATCTCTGTAATTCCTCTCCAGCCTCAGAATCCTCACATTCTATGTATCACAAAACATCTGTCTCTGTAACATCATCCATTCTCACAATCCTCCTTGTATTTATAATCTCCTCGAGCCCCACAAATCTCTGTGCTAAGTGCCTTTCTCTAATTCCAGCTTTGAGGATAGCCCATTTTTAATTCAGATTCATGCACTCTGAGCTCCAGAAATTATTACTAAACCTCTCTGCTCATTTTCCTCATCAAAACATTAACTAATTATGTATCATCTATTCTAATATCAAAAAGGTATGAGATGATCATACAGAGTATGTGTGCTTGATGACCAGTATGGATAAGATGGGAGCACTGTGTTAAACAGTTTTATACCAGAGACTCTGACCCCATTTTATTCCGTGTTTCGCTGTGATCCTCTTTTCGAAGCAGATAGGAGTGGGAAGCAGTGGAGTATGTAAATGATCCATGGTCTTCATAGTGAGAAGATTCCACCACCATGGGCTGTTTACCCACCAGCTCCACAATGTCCGATAGCCTATCCAAGCTATTGCGGATCCTGGCACCAGGGAGGTAACATACCATCCTGGATTCATGTCTGTGGCCATAGAAGTGCCTGTCTGTGCACCGACTATTGAATCCCCTGTCACTTTAGCCCTGCCACTCTCTTTCCTCCCGCTCTGTACAGCAGACCTTTCTGTGGTGTCATGAACCTGACTGTTGCTGATTTCCCGAGAGGCTACCCCACCCGTAACCTCCCAACAGAATCCCAAGTGGTATATCTGTACCTGTTTGAGAAGGGGAAAACCACTGGGGACTCCTGCACTCCCTTCCTGTCTATTTTCTTGATCTGATGGTCACCCATTCCCTTTCTGCCTGTGTAACCCTCACCTGCAGTGTGACTAACTCACTAAACGTGCTGTCCATAACATTCTCAGTATTGCAGATGCTCCACAGTGAGTCCACTCTCAGCTCCAGCTCTGAAAAGCAGTTTCCCAGTAGCTGCAGGTGGGTCCACGTCCTGCATACATAGCCGTCAGAGATAGTGGAAGCTTCCCTTATTTCCCACATTGTGCAAAAGGAGCACACCACGGGTCTGAGGGCTCCTATCTCAATGTCTCTCTTTATTCATTTAGTTACACCCATTAAGAGAATTTAATGGAATTAGCAACCTTCCTTCACACAAACATTTCTATTAAAATCAAAAGCACCAATCTTTACTTCACCTGTTATGTTATACTTTAAAAACTGTTAAGAAATACTCCGCAAGTATCACTTAAAAATTGGCTGTTCCCATTGGGATCATATGAGTTTCTGAATGGCCTGAACCAAAACGGAGTTTCAGTTTCACCTTCTCCCTGTTCTCCCTCACTGTTTACATCCAACTCTAAAACACTCTCATTGAGCCAAGCAGCCCTCACAGTGCAGCCCTGTCATTTTCATTGTCTGCTCACACCTACACTGCCCTCAGCCTCTTGTACTGTTCCAATGCATCTCAATGGGAGCTCAGGGACAGCTCCTCATCTTTCAATTCAGCCCTTTGTAACCCCAGAGTCAACATGGACCTCAGCAGTTTCTGAATGAACAGACAGTTGTCAGAAGCTGGAACATTCCACCTGGAAAGGTGCTAGAATTTGAGTCCAAAAGGAGTTTTAATGAGAAGTTTGCAGGTAATTGAAAATAAAGAGTTGAAAGGTTAACATCATGAAGTGGGTGATTGGATCGAAATCTGACAGTTCTTACAAAGAGACGAGGTGTAGTTTGGATAAATACGTGCTCCCTCTCAGGCCAATATCTCCTTCCTCAGCTGCAGGGCCCAGAAGGCAGCACATACCCAAAGGGTGATCCAACCACGAATTTGTACATCTTTCTGCTTAACAAAAATATTAGAAATATTTTCCCGCAAACAGAACAAACCTTTCTCCTTCCACAGTTAAATGCCAATGATGTTCAGATCCTGATGACTCCATTGACTGCAAAAATTTGCTTTGAGATCCCAGCCTCAATTATTCTGATTGAATATCCTATGAAATGAGTTCACAAAACAAAACTCACAGTCAGTGCAAGGAAGAATAGTAAAGACATACTTTTCTCTTGGTATGTGCTTGATGTGTAAATGCCTCTCTTCAAATCGCACCCCACATCCTAGGAAGGGGACATGCACATGTGCCTCACCTGTACCTTGCCCCGAATAAAGATGGCGACCATATCCCAGGACCTGTCACCGTGTGAGGGCCGCAGCCGTTTTCCCATCTGCTGCAAACACGGGACCCAGAGTTTCTAATTCAGACTAACCAACCGTGTAATTAAAACTTCCCAGTCTAAAGTGACTCATTATCTCCCTGTCTCTGAGGCCACTCTCCCCTTCCCTGTTTGCGACTCCCACATTCACCACTGGCCGTGTCACATGGCACTGCATCGGCTGAGTTACTGGTGACGTGTCATCCCACTGGCCACGCCCCTCATTCACTCCCATTGTTTGGATGACCAGCTGGTTCCACTTAGTCCACCACTCCCACCACCTTTTCCTATTGGTCTGAAGCTGCCATCAATCAGCTGGACCCCATTGTGAGGTCAGTGGTGGGATCCTCCCCCTGTCTGAATTAAACCCGGAAGGTGTATGGATGGTGTCAATCAGGAACAACAAGCAGAAGATGCTGGGAAATCTCAGCAGGTCTGGCAGCATCTGGGAACAGAAATCTGTCCAGTGGCCCTTCCTCAGAACCCATGGGAGCTGGGAAAATTAGAATCCTGACAGTGTGGAAATAGGCCATTCGGCCCAAAAAGTCCACAGCATTCCACCGAAGAGTATCCCAACCAGACCCATACCCATTCCCATTCCCCTATCCTATTACTCTACATTTCTCCTGACTAATTCACCTAACCTACACATCCCTGAACATTATGGGAAATTTATCTTGGCCAATTCAACTAACCTGCAGAACTTTGTACTGTAGGACATAGGGGTTAAAGAGTAAATAATAGGGAGGGACAGAACCCAAAGAGAAACCAGAACATTTGGAAAGACAAAGGAGTGGATTACGATCTGGCTGGGGGGGTGCATTGCTGTTAATGGAGGGAACAGGAACCTGTGTCTGGCAGCATCTCAGTGGAGGTGGCGGAAATGGCGACTAATGATCTATGTTCTGCTGCAAAAACAGACCCTGAGCTTCCAGCTGCCTGCCACTTTAACACACGAGCCTGTGCCCTGGCCAACATCTGTGTCTCATGCTTACTGCAGTGTTCCAGTAACGCCTGAACATACCAAATTGCCCAGTTTTTCAAGGACTGCAATTTCCCCTCCCATGTGGTCAATACCATTGAATGTGTCTCCTTCACTTCCCGCACCTCTGTCTTTGAAATCCACACCTCTAACTGCAAGGATAGAACCCTCCCCAAGTCCTTACCATCCACCCAGATACAACACCTCATCCTCTGCCATTTCCACCACCTACAATCAAACCCCACCACCAGATTCTTAAGGGGTTTGACAGGATAAATAGTGAGAGGATGTTTCCCATCATGGGGGAGTCCGAAACCAGATTCTGTGTCAGTCACGGAATCAAGGCTTCCGTTTCAGATTCATCAAGTTTAAGGGG
Organism: Chiloscyllium punctatum; assembly: GCF_047496795.1. Lineage (NCBI taxonomy): Eukaryota > Metazoa > Chordata > Chondrichthyes > Orectolobiformes > Hemiscylliidae > Chiloscyllium > Chiloscyllium punctatum. The sequence goes on from NC_092786.1 coordinate 5,141,234, forward strand.
ACACCAACACGGGTAAGGGGTTTCAGTAGCAATGGAGCTGGGGTGAGGAAGAGACAAACAACGTTTGAGATTGGAATTCCTGGTGTTTGGGATTGTGTAGGTGTCTGATCAGAAGGTCAGCTTGGGGTCAGATATGACAGCAATATTGTGAAAAGTGTAGTTCTGCCTTAGACAGTTCCCAGTGGGAGGGAGGGGCTCAGCAGTAAGGTAATGGGTTTAGCCGTGACAATGTTTCATTGGAGGAAACTGCAGCTAATCGAGTAGTGGGAGTGTGGTAAGCAGTTTGATAACTGAGTAACAGTGGAGTAATGTAGAGCGATGATGGGGAGGAAGAGTTGGGCATCGTCAGTGTACATGTGAAACCCAACATGGTGCTTTTGCACAATGTCACCTCCTGGCATTGTACGTGAGATACAGGAGGGACCAAGGACACCAAATGCAAGAAATTCAGAAAGGAGTTGGAGAGTGGAGATGGAGCAGGATTTTGGAAGAGAAGGACATAAACAGAAAAGACAGAACAAGGAACAATATCTGTGAATCGGTGAGGGGGACTGATGAGGAGGAGGAGGAAAGAGAGTTGGAAAGTCTGTAGTTTAGTGAGATTAGGGTAAAGGTTCAAGGTGAGCTCTGATAAGGCTTGACATGAGATTGGAGAAAGATGTCAGTTTAGGACAAAAACCGGGAACACCACGTGAGGCAGTTTGGCTCGGCGGGCGAGTGGGAGGGAGGGAAGCAAGCAGCAGATCGGATTATCTCAGTCTTAGTGACAGAGAAACTCCATGTGCTCCAAACTCTTGTTGTTGGAGAGAAGGATGGAGGAGACAGGATGATGGACAGTGTTTCACAAAGAAACAAAACCTGGGTAAGTGATATTTAAAATGAATGAACAAACCTAATGTATTTAACTTTTATCCAGAATATTAAAACAAATGACTGAAGTCCTGGTTCGAATCCCATCTTGGCAGATGGTGGAGTCTGAATTCAAGAAAAAAAAAACTGGAATTAGGAATCTCCTGATCTCCATGAAACCATTGTCAATGGCGAAAAAAATCCTGCCAACTTGACAGTGGCCCAGCTCACTGAAATAATCACTGTAAAGTCTCAACACAGGAATGAAACTGGATAGACCACTTGGTATCTAACAAGGCACCAGAAATTACAACCACAGAATCAGCCCTCTCAATGCTGCAATGTCCTCCTCACTAACATCTGGAGTTTGGTGCCAAAATGTGCCAAGCTGTCTCACAGACCAATCAAGAAACAGCCTGACATAATCATACTCACAAAATCAACCCTTACAGACAATGACCAGACACCATCATCACCATCCCTAGATAGAGAGTGTGGTGCAGGAAAAGCACAACAGGTCAGGCAGCGTCCGAGGAGAAGGAGAATCGACGTTTCGAGCCTAAGCCCTTCATCACCTGACCTGCTGTGCTTTTCCAGCACCACACTCTCGACTCTGATCTCCAGCATCTGCAGTCTTCACTTTCTCCTAAAATCTCTGGATATGTCCTGTCCCACCGGCAGGACAGACCAGGCAGAGGTGATGGTACAGTAGTGTACAGACAGGGAGGATTTGCCCTGGGAGTACTCAGCATTGACTCCGGACACCAGGAAGTCTCACGGCTCCTGCTGATGACCACGTACTGTCCTCTCTCGGCTGATGAATCAGTTCTCCTTCATGTTGAACAATATTTGGAGGAAGCACTGAGGAAGTAAAATGGCGTCAAACATACTCTGGGTACAGGATTTCGATATCCACAATCGAGACGACCTCTGCAACAGAATTACTGACTGAGCTGGTCAGGTCCTAAAGGATATAGCTGCTCAACTGAGTGCAGCGGGTGGTGAGGGAACCAACAAGAGGGAAAAACATACTTGATCTCATTGTTATGAATTGACTAGCTGCAGATATATCTGTCCATGACAGTATCAGTAAGAGCGACCATCACACATTCCTTTTGGAGACAAAGTCTTGCCTTAAAGTTGAGAAAAACCTCCATCGTGTTGAGTGACACTATCACCGTTCTAAATGGGACAGACTTTGAAGAGATGTAGGATCTCAAACTGGGTATCTCTGAGGCACTGTGGGACATCAACAGCAGCAGAACTGTACTCCAGCACAATCTGTATTATCATGGGTTTGTAAATCCCACTCTCAACCATCACAAATGTACAGTAAAGGAGGGCATGCCAAGAGCAGCACTTAAAAATGAAGTGCCAACCTGGTGAATCTACCAAACAGGACCACCTGCACATCAAACAGCATCAGCAGCAAGCAACAGAGCTTAGTGATCCTACATCCAATGGAACAGATCGGAGCTCTGCAGTTCTGCTAACCCAGCTGTGAACGGTGATGGACAATTAAACAACTCACTGGAGGAAGCATCACAGATATCCCCACCCTTACTGATGGAGGGGCCTCACACACCATGCACCAGATAAGATGACAGTATTTGCAGCAATTTGCAGCCAGACGTGTCAAGTGGATGATCCATCTCAGCCTTCTCCAGTGGTTTCTAACATCACAGATATGAGTTTTAAAGCAGTTCAATTCAGTTTGAATAACATCAAGAAATGGTTAAGTAGTGCAAAGACTATGGGCCCTGCCAATATTCTGGCAATAATACTGATATCTTGTGCTCCAGAACTTGCCACCCACCAAGCCAAGTACCCCTCCAGCACTGGCATCGACGGACAATGTGGAACAGGCATGTTCAACACAAAGACAAAGGGCAATCCAACCCAGACAATTTCTTTCTGTCAGTCCACACTCGATCAGCAGTAAAGTGATGGAAGTCGTCATCAACAGGGCTATCAACCAGCAGCTGAGTGACACTCATTTTAGGTTCCACCAGGGCCACTCAGCTCCCAATTGTGATACTGCCCTGATTCACAACCTGACAACCAGCTGAATCCCAGAGGTGAGGAGAGTGTGATAGCTCAGTCCCAGTCCAAGACCACTATTTCTAGCTGATTCCACCCTCATCTCAGCTCATATACTCTCATCCATCTTGTGTTATCTCCAGACTTCATTATCCAAACACACTCCTGGCCAGCTTCCCACATTCAACCTCCCTGAAATCTCAAGAAAACCTAAGTCTCTGCTGCCCAAGTACTCCCTTGTACCAAACATTGTTGATCAATAAAAAGGCTCCTATTCATAAGCAACAACATAGAGCCATAGAGATGTACAGCATGGAAACAGACCCTTCGTTCCAACCCATCCATGCCAACCAGATATCCCAATCTCGTCTCACCTGCCAGCACCCGGCCCACATACTCCAATTTAAAATTCTCACCCTTGATTTAATTCCTAGCTCACTGCATCACACACCCTTTGAGACCTCGACAACCCATTCTGTTCAAGACTCCCAATGATTTGTTAAATCATTATTTCACCTGTGTGGCTGTTTCTACAGTTGCTAAAGCAACAAGGTCAGAAATTCGCAGTCAAAACCTCACAGATCTGCTTTCCTCCTTTCAGACTTTCCTCAAAACCTGCTCATTTGGCAATGCTTTTGTTCACCTGACCAAATATCATCCTTCTCTGGCCTCATGTCTAAAGTTCCCAATAATATTTTTGTGAAATTGGAAGCATGTTCTTGATTTGGACATTATCTTCAAATCATCACTGTTGCTGAATGAGTAATCTGTAATGTCTCTTACCCAACCACATTGTGGGAGTACCTTCACCACACAAACTGCAGCTGTACAAGAAAGTCAAACATCACCCTCTCCACAGGCAACAGGGCTTTGGCATTAATCACTGGTATCTGTGGAAGGAGAAACACAGTTGATGTTTCAGGGAGTGCAAAATGGATTACAGGGAATGAAAATGGTGCAGAATTTGATAGTCAGAAATGGAAGGAAAATACACTTGCTTATTGGAAAAAAGAATTCTTGACTGTCAAAGATTTTCTAGAAAAAAATAATCTGATAATAGAGCAGGGGCTGGGCAGCAGTGAAAAATTAATTTACAAGAATCTCTGTTAAAGTAATAGTAAAATACTAATTAGACCAAAAATACACCTACTGTTCAAGACTGAGGAAGCTAGATTTTGACAAAGTGGCCATGAGGGAGCCCAGAGGTGAATCAGAGCAATATTAGCTGTTGTGATCCCACAGTCATAGAGATGTAAAGCACCGACACAGACCCTTTGGTCTAACTCATCCATGCCAACCAAATATCCAAACCTAATCTACTCCCATGTGCAACTACTTAGCCCATATCCCTGTAAACGCTTCCTAATCATATCTTTTATCTATTTAGAGGCCTTTAACATGTTTTAATTGTATCAGCCTCCACCACTTCCTCTGTCAGCTCATTCCACCCACTGCATTAAAGAGTTGGTCTTTAGGCCCCTTTGAAATTTTTCCCTGTTCACCCTAAAGCAATGCCCTCTACTTCTGGACACCACTACCCCAGGAAAAACACCTTGTTCATTTACCCTATCCATGCCCCTCATGATTGTATAAACCTCCATAACATCACCACTCAGCCCATGGTAGTCCAGGAAAAACAGCCCCAGTCTTTTATGCCTCACCCTGTAGCTCAAATCCTCCAAACCTCGCAACATCCTTGTAAATCCTTTCGAAACCTTTCAACTTTAACAGCACCCTTCTGATAGGAGGCAGGCCAGAATTGCACACAATATTCCAAAAGTGGCCTAACCAATGTCCTGTACAGCAACATGACCTCCCACATCGTATATTCGATGTTGTAACTAATAAAGGAAAATATACTGAATACCTCCTTCACTATCCTATCTACCTGCAACTTGACTGGCAAGGAACTATTGTTAGAAATGGGGAAAAGTGTTGTTTTGCAGATATAGAAAAAGCATACAGAAAAAGGGGTTCAGCAAGAGAACTATTAACTCTATAAGTATTTAGGGAAGAGAATCTATAATTATGGTTAATTAAATACTAATTTTAGTGTGTAATTATTATAGGTTTCAAATAAGTTCAATGTTTAAAATAAAGTTCAAATAAGTTTTGTTTAAAACTTGTGTTTTCAGCAAAACGCTGAGATAACCAAAATGCTTGAGCTATACAAGTCAATGAAATATGCAGGGATGGAATGTACCAGCAGAGTTGATACAAAATGTTGAACCAGATCATGATATACCTATGGATAATGGTCAATGGACAAGTGAGAAGGAACATCAAGATATAGGTTTAGCCTTGTGTCAACACTTACAGAGGGGAAAGTGGCCAACTTGGAGAGAATGGGGCAATAAGGGTGGAGCATAGTTGGGCATTAATAGAAATCAATAAGAAAGATTGGGTCGTATAGGAGCCAGTCATAGTCGGGAAAGATGACCTCACACAACTCAAAGGTACAACTGGTGTAGTAATTTGAATTTTTCCTCACTTCAATTTTTCTGTACAATTGGAGTCCGATTCTTGCAAGATCGTAGAATAAATTGTCTCGTTTCCAGTTTTGGTGATCTCATCTAAACTTTATTGATTTTGTTTTTAACACTATGAACCTGCAGTCCAAGGTCTCTTTGTTCCGCAAGACTCTCCAGGGCCTTGCCATTCAGTGTATATGTCCTGCCCTGATTTGCTTTTCCAAAATGCAGCACCTCACATTTATCTAAATTAAACCCCATCTGATCAATATCCCATTGCACTCTGAGGTAACCTTCTTCCCTGTCGACAATACCTCCAATTTTGTATGACCTGCAAACTTATTTACTATACCTCCTATGTTGACATCCAAATTATTTAAATGAATGACGAAACAAATCCAAAAATAAACACCTATCTCTCTAGATTTGAATATGCTCTGTGTCAATCCTGCCCTATGACTTTTAACAGAGAAACGCTGCACCTTGCCCCCTACAAAGATGGCGGCTCCGCACGTGTCCAGTGAATCGTTGCCCCGAATAAAGATGGCGGCGCTCACTCAGCCCTGGAGCCGCGCTGAGGCAATTCCCCATTTACTGCAAACGCGGGACTGGGACGTTCAAATTTGTGTTTTCCGACGTGCACAATTTGTTTATAAAACCTCTACTCTCACAGGAACACAGTTTTTCTCTCGTTTCCCTGTTTATTTCTTTACTTAACGTATCCTTTCGCTCCATAACTTCCCGAGCATTCATTACAGCGACTCTGCGCCACGCGCAAGGGTGATCACGTGGTTTAGTCTAGTCCCGCCCATCATTCACTATGATTGGTTGGAGTACCAACCGCCCCGCAAGGTCCTCCAGTTCCGCCCACCGTCCTTTCATTGGTCCGGTGCTGACATCAATCACCCGGGGTCGCTTTGTTGGCTAGATCATGCGCAGTGCATCCTGCTTTAGCTGATATGTTGGGTAATATGATGGGAGAGTTTACTGAAGGGAAGAATTGGAGAAAGTTAGGACTGCAGATGCTGGAGATCAGAGCTGAAAAATGTGTTGCTGGAAAAGCGCAGCAGGTCAGGCAGCATCCAAGGAGCAGGAGAATCGACGTTTCGGGCATTTCCCCTCCCCCCACCACCTTATCTCAGTCCCAACCATTTCCCCTCCACCCACCTTATCTCAGTCCCAACCCTCAGACTCAGCACCGCCTTCTTGACCTGCAATCTTCTTGCCAACCTCTCTGCGCCCACCCCCTCTCCGGCCTATCACACTCACCTTGACCTCCTTCCACCTATCGCACTCCCAATGCCCCTCCCCAAGTTCCTCCTCCCTACCCTTTTATCTTAGCCTGCTTGGCACACCAGCCTCATTCCTGAAGAAGGGCTTATGCCCAAACCGTCGATTCTCCTGCTCCTTGGATGCTGCTTGACCTGCTGCGCTTTTCCAGCAACACACTTTTCTGCTCTAAAGGGAAGGATCCCTTTGTGTGAGCTCTGCAGTAGATTTCCTTTATTCATGGAGGGAATTCCCTTCCTACTCATGACTGTATCGCTGTGATTGATGAATCAATGCCATCGGAATGAGTACATAAACACACCATTTTCACAACATCTGAGATCTTTAGCACATTGTATCATGCTCTTCTTTGGAGACAAAAAAGCATGAAATGGAGGCTCAAGGAATCGGACCATGAGTACGGCATTCATCCCCTTCAGCTTGTTTCCCCCTTTCTGTCAGATCATGGCTGGGCCAACCCAGACCTCAACACCTCTTTTATGCTTGATTCGTATAGCCCTCAACTGCTCAATATTTCAAAAATCTATCTGCCCTCTTAAAATAATTTGAGATAGAATCTGACCTTAGTGGTGGGAAAGATGCTGGAGTCTATTATAAAGGATGAAATTACGGCACATCTGGATAGTAGTAAGAGGATAGGACGGAGTCAGCATGGATTTATGAAGGGGAAATCATGTTTGACGAATCTTCTTGAATTTTTTGAGGATGTAACTCTGAAGCTGGACGAGGGAGACCCAGTAGATGTAGTGTACCACGACTTCAGAAAGCTTTTGATAAAGTCCCAGATCGGAGGTTAGTGAGCAAAATTAGGGCGCATGGTATTGGGGGCAAAGTACTAGATTGGATATAAAATTGGTTGGCTGATAAGAAACAAAGGGTAGTGATAAACGGCTCCATTTCGGAATGGCAGGCAGTGACCAGTGGGGTACCGTAGGGATCCGTCCTGGGACCGCAGCTTTTTACAATATTTGTTAATGATATAGAAGATTGTATCAGCAATAATATTAGCAAATTTGCTGATGATACAAAACTGGGTGGCAGGGTGAAATGTGATGAGGATGTTAGGAGATTACAGGGTGACCAGGACAAGTTAGGTGAGTGGGCAGATGCATGGCAGATGCAGTTTAATGTGGATAAATGTATGGTTATCCACTTTGGTGGCAAGAACAGGAAGGCAGATTACTACCTAAATGGAATCAATTTAGGTAAAGGGGCAGTACAGTGAGATCTGGGTGTTCTTGTACACCAGTCAATGAAAGCAAGCATGCAGGTACAGCAGGTAGTGAAGAACCTAATAGCATGCCGGCCTTCATAACAATGGGAATTGAGTATAGAAGCAAAGACGTGCTTCTGCAGCTGTCCAGGGCCCTGGTGAGACCACACCTGCAGTACTGTGTGCAGTTCTGGTCTCCAAATTTGAGGAAAGACATTCTGGCTATTGAGGGAGTGCAACGTAGATTCACAAGGTCAATTCCTGGAATGGCGGGATTACCTTACACTGAAAGACTGAATCGACTGGACTTGTATACCCTTGAGTTTAGAAGACTGAGAGGGGATCTGATTGAGACATATAAGATTATGAAAAGATTGGACACTCTGGCAGCAGGAAACATGTTTCCGCTGATGGGTGAGTGCCGAACCAGAGGACACAGCTTAAAAATACGGGGTAGACCATTTAGGACAGAGATTGGGTGAAGAAGTTTCTCCTCGAGAGTGGTGGCTGTGTGGAATGCTCTGCCCCAGAGGGCAGTGGAGGCCCAGTCTCTGGATTCATTTAAGAAAGAGTTGGATAGAGTTCTCAAAGATAGTGGAATCAAGGGTGATGGAGATAAGGCAGGAAGAGGATACTGATTAGGAATGATCAGCTATGATTATATTGAATGGCGGTGCAGGCTTAAAGGGCAGAATGGCCTACTCCTGCACCTATTGTCTTATTGTCTATTGTCTATAGTCTAGAATCACAGATTCCCCACTCTGTGGAAACAGGCCCTTCAGCCTAACAAGCCACACTGACCCTCCAAAGAGTAAACCAAAACCCATTCGCCTACCACATTTAGCTTTCACAATTCCTTGGGTTGGAAAATTCTTGCAATTCACTGAGAGAAAAAAAATCTTTACATTTTGTTTTAAAATTAATGTTCCCTTCTGTAATGTCCCCTGATTTGAGACTTCACTGGTGCTAGAAGATCTCGTCAATATCTACCCGTCAAGCTCCTCAGAATCTTGTTTACACAAGATCACCCCTTATTTGTTGAGATTCTATTGAATAATGACCTAACCTGCCTAGCTATTCTTGATAGGTCAACCTTTTCATCCTTGAAGCAGCTAAGTGAATCTTTATTGAATGGTCTCCAATGCTGGTATATCCTTTATTAAATATGGGAGCTAACATTGTATACAGTACTCCAAGTGAGGTCTCAGCAACAGCCAGTGTGGTTAACCAATCCTCAGTCCATACTAATACATTACCCCGATACGGTGAGCTCCTATATTGTGTAGTTAACTTTTATGTAGCACCTTATCATTTACATTTTTTAATCCAAATGCAGAACATCATTGGCTTGCCCTTTATCAGCCCTGTTTGTTATCTCCTCAATGGACTGTTGCAAATTTGTCAAATACCGTTTCTCATTCACAAAACCCAGTCTTACCATGTTTCAGGATAAGCTTTTCAAAATGTCCTGCTATTTCTGACTATTATATTCAACTCTGTCGTATTACCAAAACAGACATTAAACTAACTAACTGGGTGGCGCGGTGGCACAGTGGTTAGCACTACTGCCTCACAGCGCCAGAGACCCAGCTTCAATTCCCGCCTCAGGCTACTTTCTGTGCAGAATTTGCACATTCTCCCCGTGACTGCGTGGGTTTCCTCCGGGTGCTCCGGTTTCCTCCCACAGTCCAAAAATATGCAGGTTAGGTGAATTGGCCATGCTAAATTGCCCGTAGTGTTAGGTGAAGGGGTGAATGTAGGGAAATGAGTCTGGGAGGGTTGTGCTTTGGCGGGTCGGTAGGGACTTATTGGGCCGAAGGGCCTGTTTCCATGCTGTAAATAATCCAATCTAGTCTATAGTTTCCTGATTTCTGTCTCCCTTTCCTTCTTGAACAGGCTCATCAATCCACTGGATGTTCCCTTTATCCCTTGATTTTGGAATATTCCAATCAATGCCTTAAATGTCTCTGCAGCCAGTTGCCTTAAAAATGTTTGATCCAGGCCATTAGGTCCTGTCTGCCTTTAGTCCTATTAGTTGGTCAATACTTTGTCCCTTGTTACAAAGACTGTTATAACATTTTACTTCCCATGAGTAACTTGCTTATTTGCTACCTTTAGGATGATGACGGTATCCCCCTTCATGAAGATCAATGTAAAATATCGGTTTAAATTATCTGCTTTTTCCCTGCACCCATTATCAATTCCAGAGTCAGAACCTCCAAGGGTTCGATGCTGACTTTAGATACTACATTTTTCATATACCTGGATATCTCTTGCCATTTGTTTTTGTTTCTTGTCAATTTAATTACATGGTCAGTTTTCTTCCTTTTTACTCATCCGCTGCTATGTCATTTTTACCTTGTGGGTACTGCCCTTAACTGCCTTTATTACCCACGGGTGGTTCACCTTTCTCTTCGAGTTCTCCATTTTGCCCTAAATTAACTTTTGCTCAGCGTTATGTTTAAAAAACCCATCATATTACAGTGTCCGAGCATGTGATTTGTTTAAAATATTGGAATCTTCAATGTTCTGATTGGGTTTTACTATTTCAAAGTAGAGCTGAGATCATCTGGAAAGGAGGTGGCAGCTGTTAATTTCCAAAATTAATTTGAATACTTGCAAAAAGAAATTATTTGCAACACTGAGAGCAGGGGGCTAGCCAAGTAGCTATTTTAAAAAGGCGGCACAGTTGTGATGGGTTCAATAGGGGCGTCTGATTTCAAAAGCAAAATGTGATCCAAGTGGTTTCCTCCCACAAGCCAAAGAAGTGCAGGTTTGGTGATTTGGTCATGCTAATTTGCCCATAGTGTCCAGCGATGCACAGCTTCCGTGCTTTAATCAGGGGTAAATGTTGAGGAATAGGTTTGATTGAAATACTCTTCGGAGGGTTGGTGTGGATTTGTTGGGCAGAAGGGCCTGTTTCCACAACGTAGGGATTCAATGCTCTGAGTAATTTTGGGGATCTAACAGAATCCTGGTATGCAGAGGGTTCTCTGTTAGTTAAAATAGTATTGTACACTCAGCTTATGTTACCTTCTGAAGCAATTTGAGGTTGACTGCTCTGTACAATTTCTCAGAACAGATGCTCTGGAACCAATCAGGGATCATCTGATAATGTGATTGATTAATGAGCTCAAAATAAGCGACCCTTTTGGTAAGATTCAATGCAGCATGATAGAATTTAGTTTTAGGGTGAGGAATTTGCTTCTTCAACTAGTGTCCAAATTTAAAGGCAGTCACAAGGGTATGAAGTAGCAGTTAGCTAAACTGGAATGGGACTATAGTTAGAATGTTAAAGCAGAAGAATATATTCAGTTATTTTATAATTCCCAACAATATTTATTGACTTGTAAATGAAATGCACGATGAGCAGCGGTGCAGAGCTGAGGGAATTATGAGGGACATCAAGTTGAAAGAAAAGATGCACAAAACTGCAAAGATGATGGTAGACGAGAAGGTTTAAAAATTTCAAACTATCGAAGGATGAACAAAAAAAAGATGGAAGATAATTTGTCCCTTGTCAGAGAGACTGTTATAACATCTTTGCACCCATTAATACCTTGCTTATTTCCCATCTTTAGGATGGTAGCAGTATCTTCTGGATTAGTAAGATAATTGGGCAAATTAACCCACGAGTTACTCAGCCTAAAACAAGGAAGGGTTTAAAGGGACATGGGACAAATGCTGGCAAATGAGACTAGATTAATTTAGAATATCTGGTCAGCATGGATAAATTGGACCAAAGGGCCTGTCTCCAATTTGTACATCTGAGTCTAACTGACCATCTGTTTTTTGAGAATCATCATTTTCTTTCATTGTTGGTTGATGCTCCATACCCTTGCTTGGTGAAACCCTTTTTCTCTCCCATGTTGTTGCACATGCTGTAATAAAGGTTGTTTAGTTCGGTTGGCTGGATAGCTGGTTTGCAATGCTGTGATGCCAACAGTGCAGGCTCAATTCCTGCATCGGCTGAGGCTCCATCTTTTCAAACTTGTCCCTCACCTGAGGTGCGGTGACCCTCAGGTTCAACCAGCACTATTTCTGTCATGACAGAGCAGCCCTACTGCCTTCCAGGGCTATGGTGACTTTACTTTGACTCAGTTACAAATGATTAGAAATTTTAACTCTTTATTGTTTGGTATATTTCCTTTTGGTGATTTTTGTTATGAAACCCAGCGACAGGGAAGGAAAATGTCTGATCATGAAAAGTGTGGATAAAGTAGACTTGCAGGGAGGAGAAAATAAGGACTGCACATGCTGAAGATCAGAGTCAAGAATGGAGTGCTGGAAAACACAGCAGGTCAGGCAGCATCTGAAGAGCAGGAGAATTGACGTTTCGGGCATAAGCCCTGCATCAGGAATGAGGTTTGTGGGTCAGGGTTGAGAGATAAATGGGAAGGGGTAAAGTTTGGGGGAAGGTAGCTGGGAAAGCAATAGGTTGATGAAAGTAAGGGAGAAGGTGATCAGTCAGAGTGGGGAGTGAGGGACGGGTCCTGAGGGCGGTGCCGAGTTGCTACAGCAGAAAGTGCAAAACCTGCGTTCACACCACTCCCCGCACCTCCGCCCAAGGCCCCAAGGGATCCTTCCACATCCATCAGAAATTTACCTGCACCTCTATCAATGTCATCTATTGCATCCGTTGCATCCGGTGTGGTCTCCTCAACATCTCATAAACGGGACGCCTTCTTGCGAATTATTTCAGAGAAGGTCTCTGGGACACCCGCACCCAACCTCACTGACCCGTGACTGAACACTTCAACACCCCCATCTAATCCATCAAAGACATGCAGGTCCTGCGCCTCATCCACCTCCAAACCGTTGCCAACCGACGCCTGGAGGAGGAACGCCTCATATTCTGCCTTGGGACCCTGAAACCTCACGAGATAAATGTGGATTTTAAAAGCTTCCTCATTTCCCTTTGCCCCACATTATCCCAGTCCCAAGCCTCCAACTTGGCACCGCCCTCCAGACCGGTCCATAACTCCCCCTCTGACTTATCACCTTCTCCCCAACTTTCCTCCACCTATCGCTTTCCCAGCTACTGTACTCCAACCCCACCCCCTCCCATTTATCGCTCAGCCCTTGACCCACAAGCCTCATTACTGATGAAGGGCTTAGGCACAAAACATCGATTCTCCTGCTCCTCGGATGCTGCCTGACCTACTGTGCTTTTCCAGCATTACATTCTCGACACTTGCCTTCACAGCAAAATGCTACATGTTAACTGTCAGTTTCATAGATAATTGTGGAATTGATTTTGTTAATTGAGAAATTTGGGCTACTCCACCAATGAGCCAATGTTTGAGCCAATTTAAAAACTTGAGACTGGGCATCAATGAGGCACTGTGGGCCATCAGCAGCAGCAGAATTGTATTCCTCAATCTGTAGTCTCATGGATTGTCATATCACACACTCAACCATTAGCATCAAACCAGGAGACCAGCCCGGGTTCAATGGAGAGTGCAGGAGGGCATCCCTGAAGCAGCAGCAGGCGGACCTAAAAGTGAAGTGCCAACCTGGTGAAGCTATCAAACGGGACTACTTGTGCACCAAACAACATAAACAGCAAGTGATAGGCAGAGCTAAGTGATCCCACAACCAGTGAATTAGGTCTACATTCTGTAGTCCTGTCACATCCAGTCGTGAATGATGATGGAAAATCTTTTATTTAAAAAAAAGCTTGCTGTAGGAGAACACTCTCGTGTATCCCTATCATCAGTAATGGAAGAGCCCAACACATTAGTGCAAAAATTCAGGCTGAACCTATTGCAGAAATCTTCAGTCAGGCGTGGATGATCCATTTTGGCATTCTCCAGCGGTCCCCAACATTGTAAATACCAGTCTTTAATTAATTTGATTCATTCCACACGATATCAATGAACGGTTAGAAGCACTGGATACTGCAAAGATTATGGGCCTGACAATATTCTTGCATCAACCCGACAATATAGAAAATTGCCCAGATATGTCGTGTACACAAAGCAGAACCAATCCAACCTGGTCATTTCCTGCCCTATTACCGTCGCTCACCAGTAAAGTGATGGAAGGGGTCATCAACAATGCTAACACGCAGCATCTGCTCAGCAATAACCTGCTCAGTGGTGCAGAGTTTGGGCCCTGCCAGGGCCACTCAGCTCTTGAGCTCATTACAGCCTTGGTTCAAACGTGGATAAAAGAGCTGAATTCCAGAGGGGAGGTGAGGTGACAGGTCTTGTCTTCAGAGCCGCATTTGTGGCACCAAGGAGGCTGAGCAAAATTGGAATCATTGGTTGTTCGGGGCAAATTCTCCTCTGGTGTCATACCTGGGAAGCAGGAAGCTGGGTGTGGTTGTAGGAGGTCAGTCTTTTCAGCTCCAGGACATCTCTGTAGGAGTTCCTCAGGATACTGTCCTGGTTCCACTAATCTTCAGCCATTTCATCAATGACCTTCCCTCCATTATAAAGTCAGAATGTGCACTCACTGCTGAACATCCCCAATGTTCAGCACTATTTGTAACTCTTCAGATACTGAAGCAAACTATGTTTAAATGCAGCAAGGGCTGATTAATATACAAGGTTGTGGCAAGAAATATTTGTACAACCCCAGTTAAAGACCATCTGCAATAAGAGACAATATAACAACCATCCCTTGACATAAATTTCCATCACTGAATTTCACTCTATTAAAACCCTGAGGGTTACCATTGACCAGAAACTCAACCGGACATACCACACCAACACAGAGTGGCTACAAGAGCAGGTCAGAGACTAGGAATACTGTGGTGAGCAACTCACCTCCAAAGTCTGTTCACCATCTCCAAGACACACGCCAAAATGGTGAAGGTACGCTCGCCGCTTGGCTGGAATGGTGGGGTTCCAACAATACAATCAGCTTTACACCATCCAGGACACGCTAGCTGTTTGATTGGCATGACATCCACATGCACTCACTCCCTCCACCGCTAATGCTCTGTAACAGCAGTATGTACGATCTAAAGATGCATTGCAGAGATTCACCAAAAATCCTTAGGCAGCAACTTATAAACCTACAACCACTTAGATCTCAAAGGACAAGGCCAGCAGATCCATAGCAGTTTTTCTCATCTGGTAATCCCATAACAGGAATTAGTTGCATTTAAGACAGTATATAATTAACTAATAATTTGCAAAATTCAGTGTTACTAATTCAAATAAAGAACCTTCAGATAACGAGTGGACCATTGTGATATTTCTGCAGTGTTGCCCCCTTGCTGAAATAACATGCATATGTCTGGAACCTGCCTTATTTAACCCTAAAACACATGTTTTCAACTTGTATCTGGCACAATAAATGTTAACAGATGATTTATGTGCAATGGTACTATACAATCTAGACTAGAAATCCTAAATATCAATTTCCAAAATATTCCGTGATGGATTTTGAATTGATTGTTTCACACCCCACTGTGAAAGAGTGCAATGGAGGGTTGAAACCAGACCTCTAATTCCTCACCTGATAACTGGGAATTTATGATAGTCAAGTGATATCTGAAGATCTGTACATAACCGTGGAAAGATAAAGATCCGAAGCCCTAAATCAAATTGGTTAGCTTAAACTGAAAACACACGAGGTATATTTCTATAAAACTTTCTCTTAAGTTAGAGATTAATTTATGACATGAAGGGGCGGGGAACTACATTGTGTCAAGTGGATCAGAAGGTTTCAGTTATGATTTTCTGCAGGTCTTTACAAAATGTGGGGTGAGTCCCTACTTGAGGTCACAACATGAAGTTTTGGTGTCATGAGCTCCAAGGTAGCAATGGTCAAACCCTTCACCACCCAGACAGTCTGAGTTTTAACAATTTTCAAGCCTTAAAATGGTGTCACCGTGGGAACAGGTTTGAAAAA
This sequence comes from Chiloscyllium punctatum, assembly GCF_047496795.1. NCBI lineage: Eukaryota > Metazoa > Chordata > Chondrichthyes > Orectolobiformes > Hemiscylliidae > Chiloscyllium > Chiloscyllium punctatum. The sequence goes on from NC_092786.1 coordinate 5,156,963, forward strand.
CTCTGACCTACTACATCTTTTAAATAATTGACATTGGGCTGTGTTGGAGTTTATATCAAATTCTTCATTGTTTTTAATCCTTTTAGACTTGGAAGTACTGTGGTATCCTTTAATTCCATGACTTCCCACTCGTTTCAGGCCCTGTTTTAGTTTTGTAAAATGAGAGTCATGTTTATGCAAACCTTACTATGTGAACTGAATGTCACAGTTCCAACATTGCAAGAGTGAAAGATGGCAATTCTCTGGTCGCTCAGTGAGCTGCAGTCAGATCAGCAAAGATCAGAATCTCTGGGGCATTTAAGGAAAGTTCAGTAATACAGATGAAAGACTAAATGTTTCCCTCTTTGCCAAACATGCTGGTTGGTTGGAGATGAAGTACTCTGTTGTTATTCACGTGACTGATTAGTGTGTTTGTGAGGTTGGGTGTGAAGGAGGATAGTAAATCACAGTGGTGTGAATTAGGAATATTGATGTAATTCACCCTCTTCGATTTTCTTTGCCTCATTCCAAAAGATTTGTCAACAGACAAACAGAATTTAACTTTGCTTGTGAGTGTATCATCGAGGAACATTTCTTTATTCTGTATCCCAATGCTGCTGACATGCTCACCCTGTTTCAGAGGGATTTGTAAGCTGTGGTTGTACCATTCGGAAGGTAGTGCTTGAGATTCTCCTCCTATCCAAGTCAGAAAGAGAAATGGAGCTGGTGTTGGCGTTACTGAGCTCTGTTGCTATTTGAAGTTAACGAATCTTAGCAGAAGGAGTTGTGTTGAGCCAGAAGGTGTCGGGAGGTTGGATATAAATTGTTGTATGGAATACTTGGAATTTTTGTTTAAAATGTGTCAGTTTAATAGTCCTTTCAGATTTTAGATTTTTATTTAGAATTGAAATTACCGATATCAAATATAATTCAGGGCTGAGTGCTGCATTTAGTGGCATACTGGACAAGTTCACAAGCATTTTGGATGATTTTAGCAATGGCAGGAAATCTGTGTTGATTTCTAATTTGAATTTCATCTTGCTTCAGAGCTATTTAATTTCCCCTTTTTTATCTTTTCTTTTAAACTGCATTCAAAATGAAGTTTGTTACTTTAATGCTTTTCTGCACCTCCTTCATAGATTCCCACAGAAAAGACAATTCCATCTCCCTCATTTTTGCTTTGGGAGCAGTATTTTTGCAAGTTGACTGTTGGTATTTCTATCTGTAACTGGGTTGTTAATCTACCATTTTCTTCCTGTTCAGAGAAAAAGACATGGCATTGATGGAAGGATAACTTAATTGGGATTATAACTGGATGAGCGACACAAATACTCTGGCTGTATGAGCAGCTCAGCGGCTGGACATTCTGCAATGAATAACTGTCCAAAGCCTGAGAGGCACTTTTTGGGAGTGTGATGGAACAGTCTCTATGTGCTTGGATGAATACTGCTCCAACAGCAAGGAAAAAGCTTGACATTGTCCTGAGCAAAGGAGCCCACTTGGTTGACATCCCACCCATTGACTTCTTTCTCAATGGCACACATTTGCAGCAGTGTGTACAATACATAAGATGCACTACAGCAACTAACCAAGGCTGTTTTGACAGCACCTTTTAAAACCATGATCTGTGCCATCCTAAGACAATGGTAGCTACTGCTCCCTTACTAATACAACCACCACCCAGTTCCCCTCCAAGCTGTTTAATGTTTTGAATTGGAATCATATCATCAAACCTGTACCACATCCTGACTGCACTGTGGGTGTACCTTCAAGAGGGCAGCATACCACCATTTAAGGGCAATTGGGAATGAGCAACAAATGCTGGTTTCATTGGCAACCCTCTTATTCCATGAAACCATCTTCAATAAAAGCAAGTAATGTAAATATATCCTGTGGTTACAGTGCAGCTGTGTATACAATCTGGAGACACTGTGCTATGAACCTAACCTGTCTTAATAGTATTCTAGCTAGAACACTACATTTAACTGAAAATTTATTCATTAATCAATCAATCATGAGAGGGGAAACAGCTTTGTCATTTTGAAGCAATGTCATGGTATTTCATGATAATCCCGTTTAATTGAAGACCTCTTTGTCTTATACAGTGTGATGTGAAAGTTTCGATATAATGGCCATGAATAAAAATCACCCAGAATTACTGGAATTATTGAATAATCATGCAGAATTTTAAGTATGAATTATGTTTGTTGTGTGAATGTTGTAATATTGGAAAACTAATAGAAACTAGCACCCTCTCCCAGGGTGAATTAAATACCAGTGGAACTTTGTAATGATTGTGTTTATACAAATCTTTAAAGAGGCTGTTTAAAAAAAATGAAGATTTTCTTTTGTGATCCAGATAAGAAATTGACATGTTTTAGAAATATTTGACTTTTTTTCCTGTTTGAAACATAAAAAGCAAGTGTTGTAGTAAGCCGCTTGAGCCTGCTCTGTCACTCAATATGATCATGGCTGATCATCCAAATGCAGACCTTGTTCCCACTTTCACCGCATACCATTTGATCTCTTTAGCCCTAAGAACTATATCTAACCATTAAAAATCTTCAATGTTTTGTCCTGAAATACATTCTGTGCCAGACTATTTTGTGAGTTCCCCACTATCTGGATGAAGAAATGTCTCCTTCTCTCCCTTCTGAATACCCTAATCTTATATCCTTTAGACGATACCCACTGGTTCAGGCCTACCCCACCATGAAGGCCAACATACCATTTGCCTTCACTGCCTGCTGCACCTACATGCTCACTCTCAGTGACTGGTGGACAAAGACACCTTTAGTTGCACCTCCCCTTTTCCCATTATATTCAGTTAATTTCACTTCCTGTTTTTGCAACAAAAAAAAAACACTCAACTTATCCAAACCACAATGAAGCATCTCTGTATCGTCCTCACAGTCCATCCTCCTCACAGTTCACCCTTCCACCCAGCTTTGTGTCGTCCACAAATAGAAATAGTAATAGATCCCCCATCTAAATCATCCGTATATATTGTAAATAACGGGGTGTGAACCATTGATCTCTGTAGTACCGCACTGGTTACTGGCTGCCACTCAGAAAATTTGTTTTGTTTCCTGTCTGTCAACTAGCTCCCTGTCCATTGAAATACACCAACCCCAATCTCAAACCTGTTCTTTGGTTGGATCATCTGGTAGTTGCCTGGAGTGTATCTAGTTGTGCAGTTGTCGGTACACTTCCTTGCAGTAATCTGTTCTATTCTGAATGACAATGGCTCCTCCTTTATCTGCTGGTTTGATGAACAATGTTGTGATTGATTTTGAGAGTCTGGATGGCATTGCGTTGTGAACGGGTGATGTTTTGCTCTACATGGCAGGTACTCATGTGACTCAGCCCACATTATCTATCTTATACGTTGCAGGAAAGGATGCCCAGAGGCATGGTACATTGGGGAAACCGAGCAAAGGCTACGACAACGGATGAATGGGCACCGCACAACAATCAACAGACAAGAGTGTTCCCTCCCAGTTGGGGAACACCTCAGTGGTCAAGGACATTCGACCTCGTACCTTCGGGTGACCATCCTCCAAGGCGGACTTCGGGACAGGCAGCAGTGAAAAATGGCTGAGCAGAGGCTGAAAGCTAAGTTCGGTACCATAGGGAGAGCCTCAACTGGGACCTTGGGTTCATGTCACATTATAGGTGACCACCATTGTACTACACACACACACACAGATACTCCTACACACACACACTCTCACAAAGCACTCCTATTGACACATGCACACGGACACACATATCCACAGACACACACACACACACTCCCATACTCACACATGCACCCCCTCACAGACTTAAGACACTCTACACTCACTACACACACACACAAAACCCCCAACCCAGACAGACACACACAGAGAGACAGACAAAGACCCACATGCACACATATTTTGTGGGATGTATTTGTCCTTGCAGGGTTACATTCTACTTTACTCAAAAACTGCAAGAATTCATGTAAAACTCTGTTATCTTACTTTTTAGATTAGAATCAATCAAAACATCAAGTCATAGACAGAGAACACAGGGGTGTAACACCTTCAACATATTGTCTAACTCTTACCATTGTTAACAGCTATCCTGAGAATGCAACTTTTTTAAAAATGGTTTTGTGATTTACACATGAAAGAAGTGAAACTATTGTGATATTCTAACAGATGAAAGACTTAACAGACAATCAATTTTTCAATGTATAATTTCAGTTACGTCACATTGTAAATTTTTACTATAAATTCTGTGTGCTAGGATTGAGCCGTCCACTACCACCTGATGAAGGAGTGACGCTCCGAAAGCTAGCGTGATTCCAATTAAAATTGTTAGACTATAACCTGGTGTTGTGAGATTTGTAACTTTGTACACCCCAATCCAACAGTGACATCTCCAAATCATTCCAAATTCTACTTTCCTTCTGCTTTGCCTGTATGTTATATTTAGCGAGAACAAGGTCATTGACCAGAAAGATTAATACTGCCTGAGCTTTACAGTGCTTCCAGATATCGCGGAGCTGCAGTATTTTGTTTTGCACTCAGCCATTTATTGTTCTCACTTGTTTCTTTGTGAAAGATCACAAAATTAACTTGGATGGATGAATTTAGGATTCCCTTTAGCAATGTTGGGAGAAGAAAATGTCAGTGTTTCAAGTGCTGATAAAGTAAAATAAACTGGTAATTAGTAGAAAGGGTTTAGAGGGATATGGAACAAATGCTGGCAAATGGGACTAGATGGGCGGCACCAGAGACCCGGGTTCAATTCCCGCCTCGGGCGACTGTCTGTGTGGAGTTTGCACGTTCTCCCAGTGTCTGCGTGGGTTTCCTCCGGGTGCTCCGGTTTCCTCCCACAGTCCAAAGATGTGCAGGTCAGGTGAATTGGCCGTGCTAAATTGCCAGTAGTGTTAGGTAAGGGGTAAATGTAGGGGTATGGGTGGGTTGCGCTTCGGCGGGGCGGTGTGGACTTGTTGGGCTGAAGGGCCTGTTTCCACACTGTAAGTAATCTAATCTAATTAATTTAGGATACCTGGTCAGCATGGGCAAGTTGGACTGAAGGGTTTGATTGAATGTTATAAAACTGTGACTTCATTGTCTCAATTATTCAAGCTGTTGAATACTTCGAGGAGGAAAAGGAGAATTTATGCAGAGAATGCACTTGAAATGATGATCGAGGTATATCAAACTCACATCATTTCATGACCTTTTCCTCTGGGTTCTTCAATGACCAAACTTGTTTTGTTATCTGAATAACTATGTATCATGTGATTTGTTTTGCACAAAATATTTCGTTAGGATCTAGTGAACTGTTAAGAAGTGTTCATTTTCAAAATTTAGGCAGCTTGATTGTTAAGCAAGAAAAGGTTGGCATTTTACTCTCACTGATTCATTTTTCTATAAAAGATAACAAGCTTTTTATCTGTTCTGGGCACTGAATATATGGAAGTCAATTCTGAAGGAAAAAATCCTCATCGGTAATGTTCCCACATATGTGGAGTAATTGCTTCTGGTCACTCTTCAGGCTCTAGAGGCGAGGAAATAAATGAGTTGGCCAAAGTGAGCAACATCATTTGGATGGTCTGTGCTCGTTGGGGAAACTTGCAGGATCTGTAGAAGAAACATGTGTTTCGGAGCATATGCAATAAACCTGAACATTGTTACTTTTCACAGAGCTTGGGACCTGATTGGAGCAGCAATGAAGCTAGTATTTGTTTTTTAAATTTCCAAGCTTGCCAAATTATTGTTGGTAAATGTAGGTGACATTATCAAAGCACCTTTCATAGTCCCCAGCTAGAAATTTGGTCCCAGTTTTGTCAGTCCATCCATTCCAATGGATAAGAGGTATTTTAAATGTGAGCACTCCATTTAACTATTTGAATTAATCACTGAAGTATTCAAGTCCACTTGGATTCTTAATTTCAAATTACTCAATGTGATTTTTTGTCCCCCCTGAATTTGCCAAGCACTGGGCAGTTCTGCAATGTTCCAAATATTTACAATAGATGCATTCACACTATTGAAGGCAATCTGGTCAATTTGAATACCATTCAGGTAGTCAACAACAATCCATAAATAACTTTATGAATTGCTTACTGTACACCAACGCAAGCCAAGTATTAGTGAAACCACAGATTGTTTCCCAAGGCCTCCCAAATCTAAACAGTGCATTCCAGATATGCTCACTATCACTATCTGGGAGCAGTCTCCCAAAGTACTCCCAGAATTTAGAAAGCACATACACTGCCCTCCAAAGCTAAATCTGCTGTCACAGGCTTCACTCTTATTGTATACATTGACATTTATTGTCCAGTTCTTTAATGTGACAATTGATTTTACAAACAATTCATAAAATATTTTAAATCCTGAAGAAATGTGACGTCAAGTCTTCGTAAAAGTGAATTGAAAGTGTTTTGTTTGTTTGACCTTTGGCTCTATGTATCAGACCGAACTGAACCTTTAACAAGATGTGGGATGTTTCCCACACACTTTGTTTAAAAAAGCAAAGATTATGCTCTGAGATTTAAGTGTTCAATCAGGTTTGATCAAAAAGCCTTCCAAAAATTGAGAGTTTGATTTCAGCCCCTTTAAAGAGACATGCTCTTGGCCTTCAGTTTTGTGACATGTGATCATACTTTGATAAAGGTGGCTGTGTACAACACTGCAGGATGTTGTACTGAAGTGCCTCATTGGGTGAATGAGCTTTATTACTGGTGTAAACTTGGCTAATTTTGAGATGGAATATTCCTTTGAGTTAAATCTTGTTTTTAAACTGAGGCGTGCTTGTGTTACGCAAGTGTGGAAACTATGCTCATGTTTGCAATGAACCTTTCACTTTTGGAGATTAGTATTTTTCCGATCTATTTTGTAAATAAAGTTCAATATAGAAAGCACAGTGCTGGAGAACCGCAGGTCCAGCAGCACCTCTGAGGGGAAAAACGTTGTAAGTTCCAAGTCCAGTGATCTTTTGTCCATTCAGACAAAGAGTCAGTGAACTTCAAATGTAACATTTTTTTCTCTTCACAGATACCCTCAGAACTGATGAGTTTCTCCAGCACTTTGTTTCTGAGGTTCAGATCTCCAGCACCTGCAGTTTATTGTTTTGTTATCGATCCTATGATTTGACTTGGGGAGCGAGAGGCAGCAACTGTAATCAATTTGGATAAAGCTCCCCAACCATGGAAAAAAAAACACATATCTTTACACTTTGCAAAACATTACTGCAAATAAGAAATGCAATTAAGCTAAATGCAAAAAGACATACCACCTGCCGTGTCTCAAACTTGCTACTCATCTTTGAGGACTAATCTGTCAGAATTGTGTTTGCTCGCTTCCTTAGAGATCACAGTCCACATATGTCCCTGTTCCAATTCCTGGGCTGGGCCCGGGTACCACATTGCAGTGGGGTGGGGAGCTTTGTGTCAGCCTGAAGTTTTTGTTAAGAGCAACATTGCAGGTTGAAGTTGACGATTTTGACTAATATGGTATCATCAAACTTGGAGAAAATCCTTCCGAATGTATTGATCAACTGTACTGAGCTTGTTTACATGCAGTCCTGTTAGTAGTGCTGTAATATTCTAAGTTAAGAATCACACAACACCAGGTTATAGTCCAATAGGTTTAATTGGAAGCACACTAGCTTTCCGAGGGCCGCTCCTTCATCAGGTGATTGTGCAGTGCACAAATAAAAGGCACGGAATTTATAGCAAAAATTTACAGTGTGATGTAGCTGACATTCTCCATTTAAAAATACCTCGATTGTCTGTTGAGTCTTTCATCTGTTCGAATACCATGATAGTTTCACTTCTTTCATGTGTCAATCACCAAACCTGTTTTTAAAAGTTGCATTCCTGACACTGGCCCATCAAATCACTCATTGTATTAATCACTGCACAGTCTCAACAAAGGAATGAAACTGGATGGACCACATTACATCTACCAATGCACTGGAAAATACAACAACACAGCCCTCTTGAACCTGCAACTTCCGCCTCACTGTGGGCCAACAACAGCAACAGAACTGTACTCCAGCCCAATCTGAAATCTCATGGTCTAGTATATCCCCCACTCAACCATTAACATCAAGCTGGGGATCAACCCTGGCTCAATGGAGAATGAAGGAAGTCATGCCAGGAGCAATTCCAGGCATACCTAAAAATGAGGTGCCAACCTGGTGAAGCTAACCAATGTGCATGCCACACAGCGCAAGCAACACCAAATAGAACTATGTGATCCAACAATCAATAGATCAGATCTGAGCTCTGCCACACCTCGTCATGAATGGTGATGGACAATTAAACAACTCACTGGAGGCAGCATCACAGATATCCCCACCCTCATTGATGGAGGGGACTCACACATTCATGCAACAGATAAGGCAACAGCATTTACAGCAATCTTCAGCCAGCAGTGCCAAGTGGATGAGCCTTCTCCATTGGTCCCTGACAACACAGATGTGAATTGAATTGGTTGAAAACTCATTTCAAATCAGATCAAGTAGTGTAAAGGCTATGGGCCCTGCCAACATTGTGGCAATAAGACTGATGGCTGTGCTCCAGAACTTGCTACACACCAAGATAATTACTGCTCCAGAACTGGCACCTACCGACATTGTGGAACCTTTCCCAGTGTTGTTCAACACAAAAACACAGGACACATCCAACCCAGCCAATTCCCCTCCATCAGTCCACACTTGCTCCGCAGTGAAGTGTTGGAAGGTGTCATCAACAGTGCTGTCAAGCACATACTCAGCTATAACCTGCTCAGTGATACCCAGTTTGGGTTCTGCCAGGGCCAATCAGCTCCTGAGCTTGTTACAGTCTTGATTCACAAACTGACAAACAGCTGAATCCTAGAGGTGAGGGTGACAGCCCAGTCCCACTCCAAGACCACTATTTCGACTTCAGTGATATCACCGGACCTCACCACAGTCTCAGCTCATTTTTTGAAACTCTCATTCATTCCTTTAGTTAACTCTAGATTTCATTATCTAAACCCACTCCTGGCCAGTATCCCACAAACACCGTCCCTATAATCTCCAGAATATTGAGAACTCTACCGCCCAAGTGCTCACTTGTACCAGAACTTGCTGATCCATCAAAAGGTTCCCATTTATAAGCAACAGCAATTTACTTTCACACTCTTGGTTTAATTCCTGGCTGTTATCATTCCTATCTCCCTGCACCACACATCCTTTCATATCTCAATAACTCATTTTAGTATAGACTCCCAATGAGGTGTTTATTTTTGAGTTCAGCTGTATGACAGTTTCTATAGATTCCAAGGCAACAGGTCTGGAATTCCCACCCTCTAAGATCTGCTTGCTTCCTTTAAGGCGTTCCTGACAAATTGCTTATTTGGCAATGGTTTTGGTCACCGGACATAATATTCTCCATCTGTGGCCTTATGTCAAAAGTTCTCAATATTTTTGTGAAATTAAAAATATGTTGATTTGTACAGATATCTTCTACTCTTCACTACCTCTGAGTGAATAATCTGTAATGTCTCTTACCCAACCACATTGTGGGAGTGCCTTCACCATACAAACTGCAGCAGTATAAGGAAGTCAAACACCACCCTCTCGACAGGCAACAGGGCTTTGGCCTCGATCACTGGTATCTGTGGAATACACATGATGTTTCAGGAAGTGCAATATGAATTATAGGGATTGAAAATGGTGCAGAATTTGACTGTCAGAAATGGAAGGAAAATCCACTCAGTTACTGCAAAAAAGAATTCTTGATTGTCAACAATATTGTGGAAAAAAATAACCTGATAATGGAGCAGCATATGGTCAGGAGCCGGGCAGCAGTGGACAATCCATTTATGAAAAGGTCTGTGAACGTAATAGTAAAATACTAAACATGGCAAAAATACACTCATGTGAGACTGAAGAAGCTAGATAATGAACAAGTGGATGTCAAGGAGCCCAGAGGTGAATCAGAGCAGTGTTCACTTTTATAATCCCACAGTCAGAGATGTCTAACACAGAAACAGACTCTTCAGTCCAACCCATCTATACCAACCAGATATTCTAATCTAATCTATTCCCATTTGCCAGCAGATGGCCAACGTCCCTCTGAACCCTTCCTATTCAAATGCTTTTTAAGTGTTACAATTTTAGTTACCCTTTAGGCTCCTTTTGAATTTTCCCCTCTCACCCTGAACCTATATCCTCTAGTTCTGGGCTCCACCACCCCAGGGTAAACACCTAGTCTATTTAGGAGAAAGTGAGGACTGCAGATGCTGGAGATCAGAGCTGAAAAATGTGTTGCTGGAAAAGCGCAGCAGGTCAGGCAGCATCCAAGGAGCAGGAGAATCGATGTTTTGGGCATAAGCCCTTCTTCAGGAAACAGCGATTCTCCTGCTCCTTGGATGCTGCCTGACCTGCTGCGCTTCTCCAACAACACGTTTTTCAGCCTTCATCCTAATCCAACACCAGCACCTGCAAGTCAAGAGTGAGGGGGGAATGCAAAATATAAGAACCAAAGAACTAGGAACAGGAGAAGGCCGTCCTGCTCTTTGAGTTTGCTCTTCCATTCAATAAGATCATGGCTGATCATTTCGTGGACACAGAACCATTTACCCATGTTCTCACCGTAACCCTTAATTAATTATTTATTTTTAATAAAATCTACCTCAGCTTTAAATACGTTTCCTGAACTAGCATCAACTACTTCCCTGGGCAACGAATTCCATCGAGGTCAAGACGTTCCTTCTCAATTCAGTCCTAAATTTGCTGCCTCTAATCTTGATGTGATACCCTCTTGTCCTGGCTTCACCTGCCAATGGATGCGGTCTCCTCTACATTGGGGAGGAGACTGGACGTCTCCTAGCAGAGCGCTTTAGGGAACATCTGACTCCACACTGACTGTGTGGAGTTTGCATGTTCTCCCCGTGTCTGCGTGGGTTTCCTCCGGGTGCTCCGGTTTCCTCCCACAATGCAAAGATGTGCAGGGTCAGGTGAATTGGCCATGCTAAATTGCCCGTAGTGTTAGGTAAGGGGTAAATGTAGGGGAATGGGTGGGCTGCGCTTCGGTGGGTCGGTGTGGACTTGTTGGGCCGAAAGGCCTGTTTCCACACTGTATATCTAGTCTTGATTAGTCTAATCTCCGGGACACCCGCACCAATCAATCACACCGCTCTGTGGCCCAACATTTCAACTTTTTCTCCCACTCTGCCGAGGACATGGAGGTCCTGGGCCTCCTTCCCCACCACTCCCTCACCACCTGACGCCTGGAGGAAGAACGCCTCATCTTCTGCCTCGGAACACTTCAACCCCAGGGCATCAATGTGGACTTCAACAGCTTCCTCATTTCCCCTTCCTCCACCTCACCCCAGTTCCAAACTTCCAGCTCAGCATTGTCCCCATGACTTGTCCTACCTGCCTATCTTCTTTTCCACCTATCCACTCCACCCTTCCCCCCGACCTATCACCTTCATCCCCTCCCCACACACCTATTGTACTCTATGCTACTTTCTCCCTACCCCCACCCTCCTCTCACTTAGCTATTCATGCTTCAGGCTCACTGCCTTTATTCCTGATGAAGGGCTTTTGCCCGAAACGTCGATTTCGAAGCACGTTGGATGCTGCCTGAACTGCTGTGCTCTTCCAGCACCACTAATCCAGAGTCTGGTTTCCAGCATCTGCAGTCATTGTTTTTACCTCGTTGATTTTAACCCTATTGCGAATCCTCTTGCAAGGATGCCTGCCTTGAAGAAGTTTTCCTCCTCTCTCTACAAGAATCGCAGGGAGTCCCTCTCCTACTGCAACTCCCAGGTCATTTCCTCTGCTCTGAAGCTCTTCAACCATGTCCTGAAACAAATTCGCTACCACAGCCACATTTGCTTCCTCAGTGCCTGCCTCCATAACCAACTCATCCCACACAGACTCCAGACCACCTTTAAACCAGCAGAGTTCGGACCCGAACAGGACAAACAGTACAGACTACAGATGCAAAAACACCAGCAACGGTTCTCCTTCAAGATCCTCCACTCCACGCTCGCAGCAATGCGCCGGCACCTAACCTCTCTACAGTCAGCCCTGCCTCAGCTGAGGGCCACACTCTCTCAGAATTGCAAAGGACCCACTCTGTACTACATCCTCAGGAGAATTCATACTCTCAACAAACAGTATTTCAATTCCATCTCAAACATCATAAACTATAGAACAACTAACTTTTACCTACCCACCTCCATAACCAGCGCTCCTCAAACATTCCAGAAGATTCCCCTGGCCTCTGGAACTGTTCGGACGCCATTAGCCATGTAGCTGGTGCAGCTGCCACCCCACGCTGATTGATGATGTCACTTCCTCCCCCATCATGGCCATTCCACAGCCACTTCTGCCCCTCACAATTCCTCATGCACCACATGGGACAGCACTTCTGCCCCTCACATTATCGCTGATGTCTCACCCTCAATGACATTCCCCCCCACCACTGCTGTGTTTGCCACCACTTCTGCACCAACGCCACTCACCTGCATTCTGCTGACACGCCCCCTACAGATCCCACTATCACCATCCCCGCCCCCCAGAACCCTGAGGGGATCACCACCCCTGCTCATGACTCCACCCCCATTCCCACCACCACCACACCCATTCCAGTTACCAGCTCAGGCTCCACTCCCAGCTCCACACCCACACTGGATCCCAGCTACCATCCCTGCCGAGTTTTCACCATCCCTCCAAACCTCCCCCTCACTGAGGATGAACGATTAGTCCTCAGCAAAGGACTCACCTTCATCCCCCTCCGTCCACGCATCAATGAATTTAATACACGCCGTGATGTCGAACAATTCTTCCGTCGCCTCCGCCTCTGAGCTTACCTTCACAATCAGGATTCCCACCCACTTTCTGAGGACTCGTTCGCCCACCTCCAACACACTGCATCCACCTGGACACCCCACGCTGGCCTATTACCTGCCCTCAACCTCTTCAGTTCCAACTGCCAGCGGGATATGAACCGCCTCAACCTGTCTACCCCCTCCCCCACTCCAACCTCTCACCCACAACGCGCAGCCCTCTAATCCCTCTGCTCCAATCCTGACCTCACCATCAAGCCAGCAGATAAAGGAGGTGCAGTGGTAGTCTGGCGCACTGACCTCTACACCGCTGAAGCCAAACGTCAACTCATGGACACCTCTTCCTACTGCCCCCTCGACCATGACCCCACCCCCATCACCAAACCATCATCTCCCAGACTAGAGAGAACCTCATCACCTCAGGAGATCTCCCACCCACAGCTTCCAACCTCATAGTCCGGGAATCCCGCACCACCCGGTTCTACCTCCTTCCCAAGATCCACAAGCTTGATCACCCTGGCCGACCCATTGTCTCAGCATGCCCCTACCCCACTGAACTCATTTCTACCTACCTCGACACTATCCTATCTGCCCTAGTCCAGGTGATCCCCACATATGTTCGAGACACCATCCACGGCCTCCACCTCCTCCAAGACTTCCGTTTCCCCAGCCCACAAAGCCTCATCTTCACCATGGATATCCAATCCCTCTACACCTCCATCCGCCATGGAGGGCTTGGAGGCCCTGGTCGTTTATTCCTCTCCAGACGTCCCCAACAGTACCCTTCCACCGACACTCTCATTCGTTTGGCCGAACTGGTCCTCACCCTTAACAATTTCTCCTTCGAAACCTCCCACTTCCTCCAGACCAAAGTGGTAGCCATGGGCACCCGTATGGGCCCCAGCTATGCCTGTCTCTTTGTTGGCTACGTAGAGCAGTTGATCTTCCGTAATTACACCGGCACCACTCCCCACCTCTTTCTCCGCTACATTGATGTCTGCATTGGCGCCACCTCGTGCTCCCGCGAGGAGGTTGAGCAATTCATCAAATTCACCAACACATTCCACCCTGACCTTAAATTTACCTGGACCATTTCTGACACCTCCCTCCTCTTCCTGGACCACTCCATCTCCATTCAGGATGACCGACTTGATACTGACACTTATTACAAACCCACCGACTCCCACAGCTACCTGGATTACACCACTTCCCACCCTAATTCCTGCCAAAATGCCATCCAGTATTCCCAATTCCTCTGTCTACGCTATATCTGCTCCCAGGAGGACCAGTTCCACCACAGAACACACCAGATAGCCTCCTTCTTCAGAGACCGCAATTTCCTTTCCCATGTGGTTAAAGATGCCCTCCAACGCATCTCGTCCACATCCAACACCTCCGCCCTCAAACACCACCCCTCCAACTGTAACAAGGACAGAACGCCCCTGCTGCTCACCTTCCACCCCACCAACCTCCGCATAAACCAAATCATCCGCCGACATTTCTGCCACCTCCAAACAGACCCCACCACCAGGGATATATTTCCCTCCCTACCCCTTTCCGCCTTCCGCAAAGACCGTTCCCTCTGTGACTATCTGGTCAGGTCCACGCCCCCTTCAACCCATTCTCCCATCCTGACACCTTCCCCTGCCACTGCAGGAATTGTAAAACCTGCGCCCACACCTCCTCCCTCACCTCCATCCAAGACCTAAAGGAGCCTTCCACATACATCAAAATTTTACCTGAACATCCACCAATATCATTTATTGTACCTGTTGCTCCCGATACGGTCTCCTCTACATTGGGGAGACTGGACGCCTCCTAGCAGAGCGCTTTAGTGAACATCTCCAAGACACCTGCACCAATCAACACACCGCCCTGTGGCCCAACATTTCAACTCTCCCTCCCACTCTGCCGAGGACATGGAGGTCCTGGGCCTCCTTCACCGCCGCTCCCTCACCACCCGACGCCTGGAGGAAGAACGCCTCATCTTCCGCTTCGGAACACTTCAACCCCAGGGCATCAATGTGGACTTCAACAGTTTCCTCATTTCCCCTTTCTCCACCTCACCCCAGTTCCAAACTTCCAGCTCAGCACTGTCCCCATGACTTGTCCTACCTGCCTATCTTCTTTTCCACCTATCCACTCCACCCTTCCCCCCGACCTATCACCTTCATCCCCTCCCCACACACCTATTGTACTCTATGCTACTTTCTCCCCACCCCCACCCTCCTTTCACTTAGCTATCCATGCTTCAGGTAGTCTGCCTGTATTCCTGATGAAAGGCTTTTGCCCGAAACGTCGATTTTACTGCTCCTCGGATGCTGCCTGAACTGCTGTGCTCTTCCAGCACCACTAATGCAGAGTCTGGTTTCCAGCATCTGCAGTCATTGTTTTTACCTAGTAGAAACATCCTCTCTACTTCTATTTTATCCATTCCACACATTATTTTATACGTTTCCATTGTTCTGAATTCCAATGAATATAATTCCAATCTCCTCAGTCTGTGTTAAGCCAACCCCCTCAACTCTGGAATCAACCGAGTTAACCTCCTCTGCATTCCCTCTAGTGTGGGTACATCCTTTCTCAAGTAAGACGACAAAGCTGCATGCAGTACTCCAGGTGTGGCCTCACCAGCACCCAAATGCTGCTCGAACATAACCTTTGCTTTTAAACACAATTGTTGTACCTGGTGACCAACCTTCATGCAGAAAGCTCCTGAGGTGCCTCTGCATAGCAAATGATGCAACTTTTTAAAACTCAATTCATAATCTCTTCTTTAATGTTACTTCAACCAAACAGTATGACTTTACATTTATGAACATTATATTCCAAATGCCAGACCATTGCCCACTCGCTCAATGTATCTCTGTTCCTCTGCAAAGTTTCACAGTCCTCCGCACACTTTGTTCTGCTACTCATCTCAGTCTCATATGCAAACTTTGACACCCTACATGTGGTCCCCAACTCCAAATCATCTGTATCAATTGTATATAATTGCAGTCCCAACACTGATCCCTGAGACACACTACTAGTCACTGATTGCCAGCCAGAATAGTACTCATTTATCCCCACAGTTTGCTTCCTGTTAGTCAATCAATCTTCTATCCATGCTCATACCCTACCTCTAACGCCATGCACCCTTATATTATGTAACAGCCTCTTGCACAGCACCTTGTTGAAGGACCTTTGGAAATCGGGGTACACCGCATCCACTGGGTCCCCATTGTCCACTGCATCCACTGGGTCCCCATTGTCCACCTTGCTCGAAATGTCTTCATAGAATTCCAAACGATTTGTGAAGCATGACCTGCCCTTCATGAACCCATGCTGTGTCTGTACAATGGGACAATTTCTGTCGAGATTCCCTGCTATTTCTTCCTTGATAATAGACCTAAGCATCTTTCCCATTACAGAGAATAAGGTAACTGTTGTGTAATTCCCCATCTTTTTTCCACCTCCTTTTTAAAACAGTGGTGTCACTTTTGCTGCTTTACAATCTGCTGGGACTGCCACAGTGTCCAGTGAATTTTGGAAAATTACTGCCAGTGCATTTGCTATTTCTCCTGGCATCTCTTTTCGTACCCTGGGATGCATTCCATCAGGGTCAGAAGACTTTTCTGTCATTAACTCAATTACCTCCAACAGTCCAACACTAGCTGTTCCGTAATAATGATAGTTTCCAAATCCTCATCTACCTTTGTCTCTTTACTAACTATTGGCAAGATATTAGTATTCTCCACTGTGATATCTCATAACTTAATGCTCCTTCTCATTTTCCAAAGGACCAACACTTACTTTAGCCACTCTTTTCTTGTTCAATATAAAATTTTGCTCTCTGTCTTTATAGTCTGTGCTCATTTATTTTTCTCATGTTCTATCTTACATTTCTTTGTAGCTCTTCTGTTGCTTTCTGTTGACCTTTAAAGTTTTCCCAGTTCTTGTTTCATACTGTTTTTGGCCACTTTGCATGCCTTCTCTTTCAATTTGATCGTTTTTCTTAGATACCCATCGCAGAGTACGCCTTTTCTTACAGTCCTTCCTTTTCACTGGAATATACCTTTGCTGAGCACTTTGTGAAGTGTCTTTGAAAATCTTCCACTGCTCATCAACTGTTCCATAAAATCTTTGTTTCCGGTCTACTTTATCCAGGTTCTCCCTAGTTCTATTGTAGTTCCCTGTGTTGAAGCAAAGGACCCATATATTAGATTTTATTTTCACACTCTCCATATGTATTCTAAATTCAACCATACACTGATCACTTCTTCCAAGAGGATCCCTAACCCTGAAGTCATTAATTATTCCTGTCTCATTGTACAGGGCCAGATCTTGGATAGATTGCTCCCTTGTCAGTTCCATGTCGTACTGTTCAAGAAAACGATCATGGATACACTTAATAAATTCAAGGCTACCCTGACTGAGCTGGTTTGACCAATCTACATGTAGATTAAAATCACCCATGATAATAGCCGTACAATTTTTACTGGCATCAGTTATTTATTTGTTTATTGCCCATCCCAATGTGATGTTATTATTTGCTGGTCTGTACACTAACCTGTCAGTGACTTTCTTGTTAGAATTTTGAATGCATCATTCCTGTTTCTCCTAATGTACAGCAATATAAACAACTACTTGCATTGTATGGAACTTTCACAATGGCAAATCTTCTAAGGTGCTTCATGAATGATCAAAACATTGATTAAGGAGAATGATTTTAAAATACATCTCAAAAGGAGGATAGAGAAGGTTAGGGAGGCTACTCCACAGACTTCGGCCCGTGACAGCTCCAATTGTGGAGTGATGCAGGTGGGTTGGAAAGGGAACGTGCAAAGGGGAAATGGAGGAGCGCAGGCAGTGCATAAGGTCTTAAGGACAGAGGAGGTTCCAGACTGAGTCTGACTGTCATAGAGAGTATGGCTGCCTCATGGAGTTTGAAGCACTGCAATGGGTCCATGCATATCATGTAAGTCGAGGAGAGTATAACGGTGGCTGAGAGAACATTTGATGAGGACTCGTCTCCTGAGGTAGTGTGGGCTGAGGTTAGAAACAGTAGAGGAGAGGTCACACTGCTTAGAGTTTTTTTTTAAAGGCCTCCGCAGAATGCCAAGGAGGTGCAAGAGAGGATTAGCAAAATTATTCTGGATAAGAGTGAAAGTAACAGAGTGGTCATTATGGGGGACTTTAGCTTCCCCAATATTGACTGGAAATGCTGTAACTCTAATACATTGGATGAATCGGTTTTTATCCAATGTGTACAGGAGGGTTTCCTGACACAGTATGTTGAAGGGCCGACAAGAGGGAGGCCACATTGGATCTGGTTCTTGGTAATAAACCAGACTAGGTGTTTGATTTAGTTGTCGGTGACCACTTTGGAGAGAGTGATCATAATTCAGTTATGTTTAGTTTAGCGATGAAAAGGGATAGAAACATGCCACAGGTCAAGAGTTATTGATGGGTTGGGGCAATTAGAATGTGATACAGCAAGAATTAGGATGCATAGAATGGGGTAGCAAAAGGCAGGGGGTGCAGACTATTGAAATGTGGAGCTTGTTTAAGGAACAGACATTGTGTGTCCTTGACAGATATGTTCCTGTCAGGCAGGAAGGAAGTGATATGGTAAGGGAATCGTGGTTTACTACAGAAATTGGATCTCTTGTTGAGAAGAAGAAGAAGGCTTCTGTGTTGATGAGGCAAGATGGTACATATGAGGCGATGGAGTGTTACAGATCAGCTAGAAAGGATTTAATGAGAGAGTTAAGAAGAGCAAAGAGAGCACACAAGCAGTCTTTAGTGAATAGAATAAAGGAGAACCCTAAAGCTTTCTATAGATATGTGAGGAACAAAAGCATAGGGTAGGAATAGAGCCAGTCAAAGTCAGAAGTGGGAAGTTGAATGTGGACCCTGTGGAGATTGGAGAGGTGCTAAACAAACATTTCTCATCGGTTTTCACTCAGGAAAAGGAGAATATTATAGAGAAGAACGTGGTACGAGATATGAGACTAGAAATGATTGAGGTTAGTTACGAACAGGTGTTATCAATTCAAGGAGTGAAAGTAGACAAGTCCCCTGGGCTGGATGGGATTTATCCGAGGATTCTCTGGGAAGCTAGGGAGGAGATAGCAAAGTCTTTGGCTTTGATATTTGAGTCATCATTGTCTACAGGTTTGGTACCAGAGGACTGGAGGATTGCAAATGTTGTGCCCTTGATCAAGAAGGGCAGTGGAGATGACCCAGGTAATTATAGACCAGTGTACCTTACTTCTGTTGTTGAAAAGGTTTTGGAAAGGATTATAAGAGATAAGATTTATAATCATCTAGCGAACACCAATTTGATTTCAGATAGTCAACATTGTTTCGTCAAGGGCAGGACATGTCTCACAAACCTCTGAGTTTTTTGAGAAGGCAGACAAGCATATAGATAAGGGTAGGGCAGTTGACGTGGTTTACATGGACTTCAATAAAGCCTTTCATAAGTTTCCACATGGTAGACTGTTGGAGAAAATGCAGAGACATGGAATTGAGGGTGATTTAGCAGTTTGGATTAGAAACTGGCTTTCTGAAAGAAGACAGCGAATGGTGGTTGATGGAAAATATTCAACCTGGAGTCTGGTTACTAGTGGTGTGCCACAAGGACCTGTTTTGGGACCACGGCTGTTTGTCATTTTTATAAATTACTTAGACATAGGCATAGGTGGATTGATCAGTAAATTTGCAGACGACACTAAAGTCGGTGGAGTAGTGGACAGTGTGGAAGAATTTTACAGGTACTCAGGCAGACTTGGATAAACTGCAGAATTGGGCTGAGAGGTGGCAAATGGAGATCAATGCAGCTAAATGTGAGGTGATGCAGTTTAGGAAGAATAACAGGATGGCAGAGTACTGGGTCAATGGAAAGATTCTTGGTGGTGTGGGTGTGAAGAGGGATGTTGGAGTCCATGTACATAGGTTCCTGAAAGTTGTCACCCAGGTGGATATTACTGTTAAGGCAGCATGCAGTGTATTAGGTTTCATTCGTTGAGGGATTGAGTTCTGGATCTGCAATTTCATGCTGCAACTATACAAAATGTTGGTGCGACCATACTTGGAATATTGTGTGCAGTTCTGGTGCCCATAATTCGGGAAGGATGGGGAAGCATTGGAAAAGGTGCAGAAGAGATTTACCAGGATGTTGCCTGGTCTGGAGGGAAGGTCTTTTGAGGAAATGTTAAGAGACTTGAACCTGTTCTCAGGGGCAAGGCAGCAGCTAAGAGGGGATTTGCCAGAGACTTACAAGATGATAAGAGGATTAGATAGGTTCGACAGTGAAAGTCTTTTTCCTAGGATGATGACATCAGTGTGTTCGAGGGGGTATAACTACAAATTGAGGTGTGTTGGATTTTAGACAGATGTCAGAGGCAGATTCTTCACTCAGAGTGGTTAGGGCGTAGAATGTGCTACCTGCTAATGTAGTTAACTCAGCCACATTAGAAAGGTTTAAACAATCCTTTAGATAAGCACATGGGTGATTTTGGGATAGGGTAGGGTGACTAGCTGAGAATAGTTCACAGGTCGGCGCAACATGAAGGGCCAAAGGGCCTGTTCTGCACTGTATTGTTCTGTGACGAAAGTGCTACAAGAGATTTCTACTGTCTTAAACAGTGATGAATGTTGTATTGTGGGCTTACGAAACGTCACTGATCTCTACTAAACATGTACGAGGCAAAGCCAGGGCAATAATAAGATGCTGCTACAGGAGGGGAACTGGTACCTCCATAAAAATCCCTACTCCTTCTCACCTATTTCACCTCCAAAACTGAGCGCGTTCCAGGAAAGCACCCCTGGTCCCACCACGACACTTTTCCCCACAACCGTGGTACCTGGCTGTGCACTAGGAGTGCAACAGTCTGTACTAGCACCCACTGGGGTCCTGAAACACTTGGTAAAGGTTAAAATCTTCTGGGCATTGAGAGCCCCACCACATTTTCTATGTTTTAACTCTGTTCCGGACTTCCCTTATTTTTCCGAATGAACCTGTTCAAAGTTTTTATTACACACACCTGTACAAGTTATGAATTGAACTCAAGCCTCTCGGTCCAAGATTTGGGATATTTTCACCGAAAACACAAGGCATCGACTCTAAATTCCCTTGTCCCTTAGCCTGCTGAGTCACTCCTGAATCAACTCTGCAATTGGAAGGAAGGAGAGGAACTGGAGGACCGAGCAGTGGCTTGGTCCTCCAACCAGAGTGAGTGAGGAGCGGGGCCAAAGCATTCTCCAGCAGTGAACACTTCAGGATTGGTCAGAGAGCAAACTATTTTGCAGGATTGATCGTTCCCACCACATAGTGGAGTATTAAACCTCTCTCACAAATCAAAGTGAGATTTTAAGAAATAGTTGAGATGTAAATCTGATAACGTACATATTTCCAATCGATTTGCACAACTCGAGTAAGAAACTTCTTTTCAAACTCCCAGAACGATTGCTAATTTACATACCTAGCCGGTATGGTTGAGTTGGACCGAACAACCTGTTCACATGCTAGAAATCTCTATGACTATACTCGACAAAGCAATTGTTAATGACTAATATTTCACCCATGAGCCTGTGCAGATATGAATATTCTCTACAAACTCACCGATGATCTCAGACGCACGCGCAGTTTTGTTTCAATGCAGAGCATGCGCAGTGTCACATTGATCAGGGCACAGAGAGAGCGACATGGAGCTGACTTTTCCGGCAGCGGCTGCGATCGGCTTCAGAGAGCGGCGCTCAGAGCCGGTGTGTGGGAGCCTCGCTGGGAGAAAGGAGCGGAGAGAATTCACAAGTCCTGGATAAAGGTAAAAAAAAACACGTAGAGGACCCTCCAGGCCCGGGTAAGGAGGTGGCGGTCTCTGATCAGGGAAGGGGCTCCGGGTCACGGCCGCCATTTGTTTGAGGGAAGAGGGAGCGCGGGCCTGAGGGCCGCCATCTTGAGAAGGTCAAGGTGCAGGAGGGCGGGATTGTCGGGGTCTGTAGAACAATCAGAGGAAAGGGCAGACCCATTGTTATTGATTAATCCCACGAACACAGCTTCACTGGGCGATCCTGCAGGAATATCCTCTCTCAGTCCTGCTGGGATGTTTCACCCCATCAGAACCAGCAGCTCTCCTCCTCTCTCAGCTCCCCTTCTGTCCTTCCTGCAGCATCTGTCCCCTGGAACATTGAGCTGCCTGTCCTGTCCCTCCCTCAGCTGTTGTTTTTGTAATACCTGTGATATCCCAGTTCCGTCTTAGATTACTTCACTAAAGACAGGAATGCACCCGATGGATTTTTCTTAACATCAGCAATTGTTTAATACTCACTTACAGGTTTTTACTTACATCGTTTTTGAAGCATTTAATTCACATTCAATCATTTGCAATGGTGGGATTTGAACCTGTGTCCAGAGAACACTTGCTGAGTTTCTGGATAAATTACCTCACAATAATTCCACTCGGCCATCACTTCGTCTGCTCACAGGTTGCGCATCCCAGTGCAACATGAATCAAAACCCTTTCTTCCCGCACAATTATTTGATCCTGAACTCTGGTGATATCACTCAGTATCTCTCCATGTTGAATCCATCACTGTGTGGGTCTAATTGATCTCTCTGTCAGCGTCTCTCACTCTTGCAGCTACTCCAGATCCTGAGCCAACAGAATTCTCCACTACAGAGAGATGAGGCAGTACAGGCCAGGGGTGGAGACTGGGATTTTCCAGATCTCTGTGGGCTCAGTGCCATTCTACATCTGTAATCCTCACAGCATCAGTCTAATTTCTGCTTATTTCTGTGTCCTCTACAGGTACTCAGGGAGTTCCTGACTCAATAGACTTGCCAACTGCTGGTTGGGAGGAAGATTGGTCAGCCAGAGAGACAAAGGTCAGGGAGGTCGGGAGCCTTTAATAAATCCTGTCGCCAGGTAAGATCACTCACAGTACACAGAGCAGAGAGCAATGAGAGGGCTCCAAACATCACCTAACAGGACATGACATAGACATAGTGCTGGAGGGGGAGCACAGTACAGACACACCTCAGGGTCAATCACCACCCCTACTTTAAGTTTTGTTGTACTGAGACAGCGTCGGGAGTTCCCAGTTTTCAGTCCAAGCGTTTGCTGTCTTAGTGAGCACCAGGATAACAGAGGGGAATGCAGGCCTGCAATGAGAGTGTAGTAATGCTGCCTGGGATCTTTCTGTTCCCTATTCCCTCTCCAACACTGTATCTATGGCTCATCTTGTGGCCCAGTGTCTTCAATCATTCTAACTCCTATAACAGTTCCTATGTCTGTCATCTCCTCCCCTCTCACCAATTATTTCACATATTTGAAACCTCCAGTCCAGATGACCATCCGTATCGCTGTAACTTGCTTCAGTCTCTACAACATGCCTTGTCTCGATAGTCTCCTCCTCCAACAATTGGAGACATCGGGTCTTTTTCTGTGTGGTATGACTCTTCAGCCGAGGTTTCCTAAATGGAATGAGTCGCATTTGCCTGTGTTTGGCTCATATCCCTTCAAACCTTCTCCTTTCCATGTTCTTGTCCGAGTGTCTTTTCCATGTTGTAATTGTACTTGTTTTTACCATTTCCTCTGGCAGTCCATTCCGTCTATGCACCATCCTCTGTGGATAATGTTGCCTCTCAGCTCCCTCTTTAAATCCTTGCTCTGTCACCTCACTTTTATGCCTCTAGCTTTTGACTCACCTATCCTTGGCTATTCACCTTACTTCGGCCCTACAGGGTTTCATAAACCTTGATAACGTCACCCCGTGGCCTCCTCTGCCCAGGAGAAATATTGACGACAATGTTACAAATATCTCCAACTTATGTACTCAACGGTCTGGCCACTGATGGCAAGTGTCCCAAATGCTGCTTTCCCCACCCTGTCCACCACTAATGCCACTTCCAAGGAACAATGTAACTGCACTCCTTGGTCTCTCTCTGTTCGACAACACTGCCCAGAGCCCTGCCATTAACTGTATTCGTCCTCCCTAGTTTGTCTGAACTAAATTTAACACCTGAATTAAATTCCATCTTTCATTCCTTGGCCCACTGGCCCAGTTGATTAACATCCCTTCAATAACTCTATTCCCTGCCCACTCTTCCACTAATCTTGGTATCCATAAACATAATAATAGGGGCTCCTAAATTTTCACTCAAATTGTTTATGTAAGTGGTGCACAACAGTGGTCCCAGCACCAATCCTTACAGCGTAGTGCTGGTCAGAGGCCTCCAGTCTGAAGAACAACCCTTTCCCACCACCCTCTGTTTCCCACTGTCATCCCATTTTGTATCCAGTTTGGCGAGCTCTCTCTGATCTTTTGTGATCTACCCTTACTAACCAATGTATCATGCTACACCCTGACCAAGGGTTTGCTGAAGACAGAAACAGAGTCTGTTGCTCTGCCTTCATCCATCTTTTTGGTCACATCTTGATCAAACTCCAGTGAAGTTTGTGAGACATGTTTTCCCACGCACAAAACCATGCTGGCTGCCGTAATCAGTCCTTGTCTTTCCAAATGCATGTAAGTCCTACCTCTCAGAATGACCTCCAATAACTGACCCACCCTGATGTCTCGCTCATCAGTCTGTAGTTCCCTGGCATCCTCTTGCAGCCTTTCTTAATTAATGACACATCATGATAATCATAGTCAGAGAGTCATACCGCACTGCTTGGTTAACGCTAACCATACTCTAAAACTGATCTCCTCCCACCTGCCTGTTCCTGGATCATATCCCTTTAAACCTTTCCTATTCCTGTACTAATCCAAATGTCTTTTAAACATTGTAATTGCCCCCAAGTTCACCCCTTCCTTGGGAAGTTCATTCCACACACAACCCACCCTCTGTGTATCAATGTGCCTCTCATGTCTTTTTTTTAAATGTCTCTCCTCTTACACTTAGAAATGTAGCTCCTAGTCTTCAAACTCCCCTGTCCATGGGAAAAGACAACTCCCATTAACTCTATCTATCCCCCTCATGATTTTATAAACTTCTATGAGGTCATCTGTCAATATTCAGGTTTCAATGAAAAAATATCAACCTATTCAGCCTTCCTTTATACTGAAGCCTTTCGTACCCAGCCACATCCCAGTAAATCTCCTCCCAACCCTTTCCAGCTTCATAATATCCTTCCTATAACTGGGCGAACAGAACTGGACACAGTATTCCAGACGAGGACTCACCAATGGCCTGGATAATCTCAATGCGACTTCCCAACTCCTATATCCAAAGGACTGAGCAATGAAAGCAAGTGAGGCAAGCACCTTTTTTTTAAAAACTATCCTGTCTCTCCATGTTGCAAACTTCAAAGAATTATGTTTCTGAACCCCAGGGTCCCTCTGTTCTACAACAATATTGAAGGTCTTGCCATTAATTGTATAAGTCCTGCCCGTGTTTGTTGTACCAAATGCATTACCTCGCATTTATTCAGATTGAACTCCATCTCCAGTTTTTCAGCCGTTCACACATTTCATCAGGATCCCTTTGTCATCTCAGAAAACCTTCTTCACTGTCCACAATGCCACCTTCCAGTCCAACAGCCTATCACACATGGTACAGATATCTCTGCTAGGGGCCCTACAATTTCTTCACCAGCTTCCCACAATGTCCTATGATACATTTGATCAGGGCCTGGGGATTTATCCACCTTTGTGTTTTAAAACTTCCGGCATCTCCTCTTCGATAATGTGGACTCATTCCAAGACCTTCAGTCACAGAGATGTATCGCACGGAAACAACTTTGGAACAACTCCTGCATGATGTATCTAGTCACTTTTGCCAGAACGTTCCCTTCCTGTTCATACACCCATCCACATGCCTTTTAAATGTATTTCTATCAGCCTCCACTATTTCCTCTTATTCCATGGACTCTGCCGGAACCAGTTGTCCTTTAGGTCCCTTTGAAAAGTTTCCCTCGCACTGTAAAGCTATGCCCTGTCGGTTTGGAATCCCCCAGCCCTGTGGAAAAGACCTTGTCTATTGACCCTATCGATGACCACCATGATTTTAAACACCTTTATCAGGTAACTCCTCAGCCTCCCATGTTCAAATGAAAACTGCCCCAGCTTATTCAGGCTTTTCCTTGTAGCTCTAACCCTGACAGCATCCTTGTTCATTTCTTCTGAACCCTTTCATGTTCCACGACATCCTTCCAATGGCATTGAGATCAGAATTGCACACAGTATTCTAATAGTGGTCAGGACAAACACTGTTTAGTTCCCTGAGCGCCCCAGTCTTTATCCACAGTAAGTTCCAAAGTGAAATATTTGTTTTGGATCTTGTAGTTTCACACATCGTTGCCTTCATTGATCATTAAGGAGACCGGATTTGTCCCGAGCTCTTCTTTTGCTCTTAATACACTTGTAGAGTCTTTTTGGATTCTCCTTAACTTTCTCTGCCAAAGCGATCTCGTGTCCCCTTTTTACATTCCTGATTTCCATCCTAAGTGTATTTCTACAGCCGCGATGCTCCTGAAGGGATTCCCTTGAGTCAGCCAGTTATATCTGACATGTGAACCCGTTTTTCTTGACCACAGCCTCGAAACTCAGCCAGTGTTTCCTAATTCAGTCAGCATTGAGCTGCACACTAACAGGAACACGCTGGCGCTGAACGCTCCTTTTATCTCGGTTTTAAAATATTCCTACTTGCCAGACTTCCCTTTATCTGCAAATAGCCTCCCCAAATCTACTTTAAAAATTCATGTCGAATGCTGTCTTCCTCCACTGAATAACTTTAACTTGTGGACCAGGCCTGTCCTTTTCCATCGCTATTTTCAAACTAATACAATTGTGGTAACTTTCCAAAGTGCTCCCCCACTAACACCTCAGTCCCGTTCCCGACCTTGTTTCCCAAGGGGAGGTCAGGTATAGCCCCATTCTCCAGTTGGGCCACTTACGTAATGACTGGGAGTTTTCAGAACACACTTAACAAATTCCTTCCTTCCAAATGCTTAACTTAGTAGCAATCCCAGTCCAGGTTTGGAACGGTTAAGTTCCCCTATCATTCCAACCCTATTATTCTAAGAGATATCTGAAATCTCCTGACATATTTGCTCCTCCATCTCCCATTGCCTATCGCTGTAGTCTGACCAGAGAAAACTAATGACCAATTTTTATTTCTCAGTTCCACTAATATCGTTTAACTGGGCGATCCTACATGAATCCTCCCTCTGGGTACTGCTGGAATGTTTCCCCCAATCAAACCCACCAGCTCTCCTCCTGTTTTGCCTCCTGTTCTATCCTTCCTGTAGTATCTGTCTCCGGAACATTGAGCTGCTGCTCCTGTTGCTCCCTCAGCTGTGTTTCTGTAATATCTATGGGATCCCAATCCCATGTTCCCATCCATGCTCTGGGTTCATCTGCCTTATCTGTCTGGCCTTTTGCATTGAAATAACTGCAGTTTAATCCACCAGTTTTCCCTCATTGTCTGCTATGTTCTTGCCTGCCTTGTCTACTTATATTGCTCTCTTGAATATTTGTACCAGCCTCAACTTTCTTTCTGGCCTTATGACTCTTTGGGGTCACACAGCCCTGCCAGACGAGTTTAAATCCTCTCGAGCAGCTCCAGCAACGTTCCCCACCAGGATGTGGGTCCCCCTCCTGCTCCCAGTCCAGGTGTATTCCCCACCCTGTCAACCTGTGCTGATACCTTCAGACATCCAGGGACTTGCCCACCAAGGTTCCCGTGTCCCTCAGTACTCCAGGAGGACCTACCATTCATGATGTATACCATTCATTTATTCGACTTCCCACAGTGCATGACCTCACAGTGATCAGAAGTAAACTCCATCTGCCATTACTCTGCTCAGTTTATCATCTGATCGATATCAGACTGCAGCCTGAGACCATCCCCCTCACTGTGGACAACACCCTCACCTTTCACGTTATCTGCAAACCTACTAATGTTACCTTCTGCTTTCACATCCGAGTGATTAATGTCCATAATGAACAGCAATGGCTCCTGCACAGATCCCTGTGGTACACCCGCTGGACAAAGGCTTTCAATCACAAAACCAACCCTCCACCAATTGTGGAGCCAATTTACCAACTTACCTTGGATCCCATGGGCTCTTCCCTTTTGGACCAGCGTTCCATGTGGGACCTTGTCAAAGACCTTAATGAACTCCATGTAAACCACATCATCTGCACTGCCCTCATCAATATCAGAGGACAGTCATCTCGCAAATCCATACAGACAATCCCTAATGAAATTGTGGGGGTATCCGTTTTTGGCGAATACATTGTATAGGTGTTCTTCTTCCTCTTTTTGTAGTTCTGGTGTACTGCAGTGTGTTGTGGCCCTTTTGAACAGTGTCTTGATGCAATTTCTTTTGTGTGTGTTGGGATGGTTGCTTTCGTAATTCAGGACTTGGTCTGTGTGTGTGGCTTTCCTGTAAACCTTTGTGGTGAATTCTCCGTTCGGTGTTCTCTGTACCATCACGTCTAGGAATGGGAGTTGGTTGTTCTTTTCTTTCTCTCCAGTGAATTGGATTCCTGTGAGTGTGCTGTTGATGATCTGGTGTGTGTTCTCTATTTCTGTGTTTTTAATTATTACAAAGGTGTCATCCACATATCTGACCCAGAGTTTGGGTTGAATTTGCGGTAAGACTGTTTGTTCTAACCTTTGCATTACCGCTTCTGCTATGAGTCCAGAGATGGGTGAGCCCATGGGTGTTCCGTTGATTTGTTCATATATTTGGTTGTTGAATGTGAAGTGTGTTGTGAGGCACAGGTCCGGTAGTTTGAGTATGCCGTTTTTGTTGATAGGTTCACCGTCTTGTTGTCTGTTCTGTATGAACAGCAGGTTGGCTATTGTTTCTCTGGCTAGGGGTTTGTCGATGGAGGTGAACAGTGCCGTTACATCGAATGAGACCATATTTTCTTCCTTGTCTATGTGTATATTTCTGATGATGTCCAAGAATTCCTGTGTCGATTGTATAGATTGTCTGGATCCGCTGATCAGGTGTTTCAGTTTCTGCTGTAGTTCTTTGGCCAGTTTGTGTGATGGTGTCCCTGGTAGTGATACGATGGGTCTGAGTGGGATGGCTGGTTTGTGCACTTTAGGTAGTCCATAGAATCTGAGGGTGTTGTTGCTTTCAGTTTTCATTCTCTGAAGGTCAAACCTGGTTATCTGTCCGTTTTTTTTGTAGGTTTCTCAGTGTGTTGTTTATCCTCTTGGTGAGCTGCGGGGTGGGGTCAAACTCCATGCAATTTCATCCACAGATGCCTCAGGGAAAGACAACGGAATGAAGACATACCACGACCCAAAGGACTAGCCACACTACCATACATCCAGAACATTTCGGAACTGACAGCCAGACTACTGCGACCACTAGGACTCATAACAGCACACAAACCAATAGCCACTCTCAGACAACAACTCACCAAGATGAAGGACCCGATACCCAACATGAGCAAACCAACGTAGTGTACAAAATCCCATGCAAGGACTGTACAAAACACTACATAGGACAAACAGGAAGACAGTTAACGATCCGCATCCATGAACACCAACTAGCCACGAAATGACACGACCAGCTATCCTTAGTAGCGACACACGCAGATGACAAGCAACGTGAGTTCGACTGGGACAACACCACTATTATAGGACAAGCCAAACCGAAAACATCCAGGGAATTCCTAGAGGCATGGCACTCATCCACAGTTTCAATCAATAAGCACATTGACCTGGACCCAATATACCGGCCACCGGAACTGACAACCGGAAGCGGGAGATACAAACCACTATAAATGCCGGAGGAAACATCACAGAAGCGCTTCACAGGAGGCTCCCAAGGACTGAGGATGTCACCTAGACAGGGGACGAAACGTCTGCAACACAAATTCCCAACTCGGCGAACAGAACCACAATAATGACCACCCGTGCTACAAATCTTCACCCAAACTTTGAAGCCCTTTAGACTCTACTAAGCTCCGTCATGAACAAGCCACCATCTCTCTATTTCCTTCGCCTTCTTCAGTGTCTGCAACACTCTCTGTATCTTCCAGTAACGTTCTTTAGTTACTGCAGGTCAGCCTAGCTCCCCGATAACCTGTTCCATCCCCTACAGCTCCCTCAATCACTGTAACACCCTCTGCTCTGTCTAATCCTCCTCTTCCCCACTGTCGTCCAGGCAAAACGGCGATCCTGTAAGAGAGCAGTACAGAATGGGATGTTATAAATCTCAGCTGAGGCTTGAGGCCTACCATTACCTGGGAGTCACAAAGGGAGGGAACCTGAGAGAGAGCAGCACAAAGCGGGAGAACATAAATCAGTAGCGAGGGTCAAGGCCGACTGGGACTTGGATTTGGATAAACAGCAGAGCAGGAGGTTCGAAATCAGCACCGAGTCACAGAGGGAGTGACCGTGTGAGGGAGCAACTTGGAGCAGAAGCATGAGGCTGACTCACACCTGGGAGAATATAAATCAGCACTGAGGATCGAGGCCTAGTTGTACCTGGGAGTCACAGAGATGGTGACCCTGAGAGGGAGCAGACTGGAGTGAGAGTTGGACGATTACACGTCCGAGGAGACACATCACTGTGTGTGCACGTGTCCCTCCCTTGTTCTGTGTTTGTGTGTGTGTATGCGTGTATGTCTCCTTCACACACTGTGTGTGTGTGTAACTCCTAACTGTGTGTGTTTGTCCCTCTCTCGCTGTGTGTGAGCATGTCCCTCCTTCGCTGTGTGCGAGCATATCCCTCCCTCACTGTGTGTGTGAGCATGTCCCTCCCTCACTGTGTGTGTGAGCATGTCCCTCCCTCACTGTGTGTGTGAGCATGTCCCTCCCTCACTATGTGTGTGAGCATGTCCCTCCCTCACTGTGTGTGTGAGCATGTCCCTCCTTCACTGTGTGTGTGTGCGTGTCCCTCCCTCACTGTGTGTGTTTGTTTGTGTGTGCGTATGTCTATGTGTCACCATTCCTCACTTTGTGTGTGTCCCCTCTCGCTTTCTGAGCACATGTCCCACCCTCGCTGTGTCTGCGTGTCTCAACCTCGCTGTGTGTGTGTCCCTCCCTCGCTGTGTGTGCATGTCCCTTGCTGGCTGTGTGTTCGTGTCCCTCTCTCGCTGTGTGTGTCTGTAATTTTGTGCTTGCACATGTGCGTGTCTCTCCCTCGCTGTGTGTACGTGTCCCCCGCTTGCTGTGAGTATGTGTGTCCCTGTTGCAATGTATATGTGTGTCCCTCCCTCGCTGTGTGTCTGTGAGTCTCTGTGTGTGTGTGTGTGTGTGTGTGTGTGTGTGTTCCTCCCTTGCTCTTTGTGTATATCCCCCTCGCTGTGTGTGCTCATCTCGCTGAAGATGCCTTGCTGGAAAAGCGCAGCAGGTCAGGCAGCATCCAAGGAGCAGGAGAATTTACGTTTCGGGCATGAGCCCTTCTTCAGGAAGGCTCATGCCCGATACGTCAATTCTCCTGTTCCTTGGATGCTACCTGAACTGCTGCGCTTTTCCAGCAACACATTTTCAGCTCTGATCTCCAGCATCTGCAGTCCTCACTTTCTCATCCTGTGTGCTCATCTCCCCTTGCTGTGTGAGTGCATGACCCCTTTTCTGTGTGTGCATGTGTCCTTCCCTCACCGTGTCTGTGCGTGTCGCCTCTCGCTGTGTGTGTTTGTGTATGTCCCTCCCCCCCTGTGTGTGTGTCCCTCCCTCGCTGTGTGTGTGGGTGTGTGTCCCTCCCTCACTCTGTGTGTGTGTGTGTGTGTGTGTGTGTGTGTGTGTGTGTGTGCCTGTCCCTCCCTCGCTGTGTGTACGTGTCCCTCCCTCGCTGTGTGTGTGTGTGCACGTGTGTCCCTCCCTCGCTGTGTGTGCTCGTGTGTCCCTCCCTCGCTGTGTGTGTGTGTGCCTGTCCCTCCCTCGCTGTGTGTACGTGTCCCTCCCTCGCTGTGTGTGTGTGTGCACGTGTGTCCCTCCCTCGCTGTGTGTGCACGTGTGTCCCTCCCTCGCTGTGTGTGCATGTCTCTCACTCTTGCAGTGTGTGCGTGTCCCTCCCTCGCTGTGAGTGTGTGTGTGTGTCCCTCCCTCGCTGTGTGTGTGTGTGTGTGCGTGTCCCTCCCTCGCTGTGTGTGCGCGTGTCCCTCCCTCGCTGTGTGTGCGCGTGTCCCTCCCTCGCTGTGTGTGCGCATGTCCCTCCCTCGCTGTGTGTGCGCGTGTCCCTCCCTCGCTGTGTGTGCGCGTGTCCCTCCCTCGCTGTGTGTGCGCTTGCCCCTCCCTTGCTGTGTGTGTGCGTGTCCCTCCCTCGCTGTGTGTACGTGTCCCTCCCTCGTTGTGTGTACGTGTCCCCCGCTTGCTGTGAGTATGTGTGTCCCTGTTGCAATGTATATGTGTGTCCCTCCCTCGCTGTGTGTCTGTGTGTGTGTGTGTGTGTGTGTGTGTGTGTGTGTCCCCCTCCCTCGCTGTGTGTGTGTGTGTGTGTCTCCCTCGCTGTGTGTGCGCGTGGCCCTCCCTCGCTGTGTGCACACGTCTCCCTCCCTCGCTGTGTGTGCGTGTGTCCCTCCCTCGCTGTGTGTGCACGTGTCCCTCCCTCGTTCTGTGTGTGCACGTGTCCCTCCCTCGTTCTGTGTGTGCACGTGTCCCTCCCTCGCTCTGTGTGTGCACGCGTGGCCCTCCCTCGCTCTGTGTGTGCACGCGTGGCCCTCCCTCGCTCTGTGTGTGCACGCGTGGCCCTCCCTCGCTCTGTGTGCACGTGTCCCTCCCTCGCTGTGTGTGCGCGCGTGGCCCTCCCTCGCTGTGTGTGCGCGCGTGGCCCTCCCTCACTGTGTGTGCGCACGTGGCCCTCCCTCGCTGTGTGTGCGCGCGTGGCCCTCCCTCGCTGTGTGTGCGCGCGTGGCCCTCCCTCGCTGTGTGTGCGCGCGTGGCCCTCCCTCGCTCTGTGTGCGCGCGTGGCCCTCCCTCGCTGTGTTGACGCGCGTGGCCCTCCCTCGCTCTGTGTGCGCGCGTGGCCCTCCCTCGCTCTGTGTGTGCGCGTGTCCCTCCCTCGCTCTGTGTGCGCGCGTGGCCCTCTCTTGCTGTGTGTGTCCCTCCCTCACTGTGTGCATGTCCCTTCCTGGCTGTGTGTTCGTGTCCCTCTCTCACTGTGTGTGTCTGTAATTTTGTGCTTGAGCACGCGCGTGTCTCTCCCTCGTTGAGTGTGCGTGTCCCCCTTTTGCTGTGAGTATGTGTGTCCCTGTAGCAGTGTATGTGTATCCTTCTTGCAGTGTCTGTGAGTGTCCTTCCCTCGATGTGTGTGTGTTTGTGTGTGTCCCTCCTTCGCTGTGTGTCTGCGTGTATCCCCTTAACTGTGTGTGTGCGCGTGTCCCTCCCTCGCTTTGTCTGTGTGTGTCCCTCCCTTGCTCTTTGTGTATATCCCCCTCACTGTGTTTGCTCATCTCCCCTTGCTGTGTGAGTGCATGACCCCCTTGCTGTATGTGCATGTGTCCCTCCCTCGCCGTGTCTGTGCATGTCCCCTCTCGCTGTGTGTGTGTGTGTGTGTGTCCCTCCCTCGCAGTGTATGAGCGTGTCCCTCCCTCGCTGTGCGTGTGTGTCCCTACCTCGCTACGTGTCTCAGCAAGCCTCTCGCTCGCTGTGTCTGTCCTTCGCTCGCTGTGTGTGTGTGCATGTCCCTTCCTCGTTGTGTGTGTACGTGTCACACCGTCACAGTATGTATTTGTGTGTCCCCCTTCACTGTGTGTCCCTCACTCGCTTTTTGTGTGTGTGTGTCACTCCATCGCATTGTGTGTATGTTTCTCTCTCTTGCTGTGTGTGTGCATGTCTCACCCTCGCTGTGTGAGTGTGCATGTCCCTCGCTGTGTATGTGTCAGTTCCCCCCCCACCCCGTGTGTGTGTGTGTGTCCCTCTTGCTGTGCGTGTGTGAGTGCATGTCCCCCCTTGCTGTGTGTGCGTGTCCCTCCCACACTGTGTGTGCATGTCCTTCTCTCCCTTGCTCTGTGCGTGTGCACGTGTCCCCGTCTTGTTGTGAGTATGTGTCCCACTTGATGTGTATGTGAGTGTCCCTCCCTCGCTGTGAGTGCGCGTGTCCCTCCCTCGCTGCGTGTGTGTGTGTGTATACGAGTCACACCGTCACAGTATGTGTTTGTGTGTCCCCCTTCACTGCGTGTCCCTCCCTCGCTGTGTGTGTGCGTGTCCCTCCCTCGCTGTGTGTGTGCGTGTGTCTCTCCCTCGCTCTCTCAATGTGTGTGGTCCCACCCTCGCTGTCTATGTGTGTGCATGTCCCTCCCTAGCCGTGTATTTGTGTGTCCCTCTCTTGCTGTGTGCCTGTGTTTGTGTGCTCGCGCATGCGTGTGTCCCTCCCTCGCTGTGTGTGCGTGTCCCCCTCTTCCTGTGAGTATGTGTGTCCCTCTTGCAGTGTATGTGAGTGTCCCTCCCTCACTGTGGGTCTGTGTGTGTGTGTGTGTGTGTGTGTGTGTGTGTGTGTGTGTGTCCCACCCTCACTGTATGTTTGCGTGTATCCCCTTAACTGTGTGTATGTGTGCATGTCCCTCCCTTGCTTTGTGTGTGTGTGTGACCCTTTTGCTGTGTGTGCCTGTCCCTCCCTCGCTGTGTGTACGTGTCCCTCCCTTGCTGTGTGTGTGTGTGCACGTGTGTCCCTCCCTCGCTGTGTGTGCACGTGTGTCCCTCCCTCGCTGTGTGTGCATGTCTCTCACTCTTGCAGTGTGTGCGTGTCCCTCCCTCGCTGTGAGTGTGTGTGTGTGTCCCTCCCTCGCTGTGTGTGTGTGTGTGTGTGCGTGTCCCTCCCTCGCTGTGTGTGCGCGTGTCCCTCCCTCGCTGTGTGTGCGCATGTCCCTCCCTCGCTGTGTGTGCGCGTGTCCCTCCCTCGCTGTGTGTGCGCGTGTCCCTCCCTCGCTGTGTGTGCGCTTGCCCCTCCCTTGCTGTGTGTGTGCGTGTCCCTCCCTCGCTGTGTGTACGTGTCCCTCCCTCGTTGTGTGTACGTGTCCCCCGCTTGCTGTGAGTATGTGTGTCCCTGTTGCAATGTATATGTGTGTCCCTCCCTCGCTGTGTGTCTGTGTGTGTGTGTGTGTGTGTGTGTGTGTGTGTGTGTCCCTCCCTCGCTGTGTGTGTGTGTGTGTGTCTCCCTCGCTGTGTGTGCACGTGTCCCTCCCTCGCTGTGTGTGCGCGTGGCCCTCCCTCGCTGTGTGCACGCGTCTCCCTCCCTCGCTGCGTGTGCGTGTGTCCCTCCCTCGCTGTGTGTGCACGTGTCCCTCCCTCGTTCTGTGTGTGCACGTGTCCCTCCCTCGTTCTGTGTGTGCACGTGTCCCTCCCTCGTTCTGTGTGTGCACGTGTCCCTCCCACGCTCTGTGTGTGCACGCGTGGCCCTCCCTCGCTCCGTGTGTGCACGCGTGGCCCTCCCTCGCTCTGTGTGCACGTGTCCCTCCCTCGCTGTGTGTGCGCGCATGGCCCTCCCTCGCTGTGTGTGCGCGCGTGGCCCTCCCTCGCTGTGTGTGCGCGCGTGTCCCTCCCACACTGTGTGTGCATGTCCTTCTCTCCCTTGCTCTGTGCGTGTGCACGTGTCCCCGTCTTGTTGTGAGTATGTGTCCCACTTGATGTGTATGTGAGTGTCCCTCCCTCGCTGTGAGTGCGCGTGTCCCTCCCTCGCTGCGTGTGTGTGTGTGTATACGAGTCACACCGTCACAGTATGTGTTTGTGTGTCCCCCTTCACTGCGTGTCCCTCCCTCGCTGTGTGTGTGCGTGTCCCTCCCTCGCTGTGTGTGTGCGTGTGTCTCTCCCTCGCTCTCTCAATGTGTGTGGTCCCACCCTCGCTGTCTATGTGTGTGCATGTCCCTCCCTAGCCGTGTATTTGTGTGTCCCTCTCTTGCTGTGTGCCTGTGTTTGTGTGCTCGCGCATGCGTGTGTCCCTCCCTCGCTGTGTGTGCGTGTCCCCCTCTTCCTGTGAGTATGTGTGTCCCTCTTGCAGTGTATGTGAGTGTCCCTCCCTCACTGTGGGTCTGTGTGTGTGTGTGTGTGTGTGTGTGTGTGTGTGTCCCACCCTCACTGTATGTTTGCGTGTATCCCCTTAACTGTGTGTATGTGTGCATGTCCCTCCCTTGCTTTGTGTGTGTGTGTGACCCTTTTGCTGTGTGTGCGCGTCACTCCCTCGCTGTGTGTGTGTGTCCCTCCCTTGCTCTTTGAGTATATTCCCCTCACTGCATGTGCGCATCTCCCCTCGCGGTGTGAGTGCATGTCCCCCCTTGCTGTGTGTGTCCCTCCCTCGCCGAGTCTCTGCGTGTCCCCTTTCACTGTGCGTGCGTGCCCCCTCTCAATTTCTGTGCACATGCCCTCCCCCTCGCTGTGCGTGTGTGTGCCCCTCCCTCGCTGTGTGTGTTTGTGTATGACCCTCCCTTGCTGTGTGTGTGCATGTTCCTACCTCTCTGTGTGTCTCAGCAAGTCCCTCGCTCGCTGTGTGTGTCCCTCGCTCGCTGTGTGTGTGTGTGTGTGTGTGTGTGCGCGCGTGTGTGTCACACCCTCACAGTGTGTGTTTGTGTGTGTGTCCCTTCGCTGCGTGTCCCTCACTCGCTGGTTGTGTGTATGTGTCTCTCTCTCGCTCTGTGTGTGTGTGTCCTTCCCTTGCTGTGTATGTGTGTGTCCCTCGCTGTGTGTGTGTGTGTGTCTGTCCCTCTTGCTGCGTGTGTGTGTGTGTGTGGCCCTCCCTTGCTGTGTGTGCATGTGTGTCCCCCTCGCTCTGTGACCATGTGTCCCTCTCTTGCTCTGTATGTGTTTGTGTGTGTGTCCCTCCCTCGCTCTGTGTGTTTGTGTATGTTCCTCCCTTGCTGTGTGTGCATGTCCTTCCCTCGCTGTGTTTTCGTGTCCCTCCCTCGCTCTGAGTGTGTGTGTGTGTGTGTGTGTGTGTGTGTGTATGTGCGTGCGCGCGCGTCCCCTCCTTCGCTGTGTGTATGTCCCTCTTCGCTGTGTGTCTGCAGGTAACCCCCTCACTGTGTGTGTTTGCGTGTCATTCCCTCGCTGTGTGTATCCCACACTCGCTGTGTGTGCACGTGTCCCCCCCCCCGCTTTGCGTGTGTGTTTCCGTCTCGTGTGTGTGTGTGTGTGTGTGTGTATGTCCCTCCTTTGCTCTGTGTTTGTGTGTGTATGTGTGCGTGTCCCTCCCTCGCTTTGTGTGTCCGTCCCTTGTGTGTCTGTGTGTCCCACCCTTGCCGTGTCTGTGAGTGTCCCCTCTCGCTGTGTGTGTGTGTGCCCCCTCTCAATTTCTGTGTACATGCCCTCCCCCTTGATGTGTGTGTCCCTTCATTCACTGTATGTGTGTGTGTGTCCCTCCCTCGCTCTGTGTGTGTGTGTTTGTGTGTGTGTCCCTCCTTCGCTGTGTGTCTGCAGGTAACCCCCTCACTGTGTGTGTTTGTATGTCGCTCCCATGCTGTGTGTGCACTCGTCCATCCCTTGCTTTGTGTGTCTGTGTGTGTGCGTGTCACTTCCTCGCTTTGCGTGTATGTGTCCGCCCCTTGTGTGCATGTGTGCGTGTGTGCATGTCCCTCCTTTGCTCTGTGTTTCTGTGTGTATGTATGTGTGTGTGTCACTCCCTCGCTTTGCGTGTTTGTCACTGTCCCTTGTGTGTATGTGTGTGTGTGTGTGTGACCAGCTTGCTGTGTGCACGTGTCCCACCCTTGCCATGACTATGTGTGTCCTCTCTCGCTGTGTGTGTATGCCCTCTCTCAATTTCTGTGCCCTACCCCTCGCGGTGTGTGTGCTTGTCCCTCCTTCACTGTGTGTCCCTCTCTCGCTATGTGTTTGCGTGTCACTTCCTCGCTGTGTGTGTGTGTCCCTCCCACACTGTGTGTGTCCATGCTCCCTTCCTCGCTGCGTGTCTCAGCGTGTCCCTCCCTTGCTCTGTGTGTGTGTGCCCCTCCCTCGCTGTGTGTGTGTGTCCCTCCCTCGCTGTGTGTGTGTGTTCCTCCTTCGCTGTGTGTGTGTGTGTGTGTGTGTGTGTGTGTGCTTGGACCTCCCTTGTTGTGTGAGCATGTGTCTCCCCCCCCCTCGCTGTGTGTGCGTGTGTCCCTCTCTTGCTCTGTGTGTGTGTGTGTGTGTGTGTGTCCCTCCCTCGCTGTGTGTGTGTGTGTGTGTGTGTGTGTGTGTGTGTCTCCCTCGCTCTGTGTGTGTGTGTTCTCATCCTCGCTGTCTGTGTGTGTGCGTGTCCTCTCTTGCTCTCTGTGTGGGTGCGTGTTCTTCCCTCGCTGTGTATGTGTGAGTTACCCCCTTGCTGTGTGTGTGTGTGTCCCTCTTGCTGTGCATGTGTGTGCGTGTGTCCCTCCCTCGCTGTGTGTGTGTGTGTCTGTCTGTCTGTCTGTCTGTCCATGTCCCTCGCTGGCTGTGTGTGTGCATGCCCTTCTCTCGCTGTGTGTCTGTGTTTGCGTGCTTGGGCATGTGCGTGTTCTTCCCTCGCGGTGTGTACGTGTTTCCCTCTTGCAGTGTATGTGAGTGTCCTTCCCTCGCTGTGTGTGTGTGTGTGCGTGCGCGTGCGCGCATGTGTGTCCCTAGCTCACTGTTTATGTGTCAGTTTCCTGCCGTGTGTGTGTGTCCACGTCCCTCCCTGGCTATGTGTGTGTATGTCCCTCCTTCACTGTGTGTCCCTCTCTTGCTATGTGTTTGCGTGTCGCTTCCTCGCTGTGTGTGTGTGTCCCTCCCATGCTGTGTGTGTCCATGCTCCCTCCCTCGCTGCATGTCTCATCGTGTCCCTCCCTTGCTCTGTGTGTGTGTGTCCCTCCCTCACTGTGTGCGTGTCCCTCGCTCTCTGTGTATGTGCGCGTGCATGTCCTTTCCTCACTGTGTGTGCATGTCCTTCCCTCGCTGTGTCTGTGTGTGTGTTCCTCCCTTGCTTTGTGTGTGTGTGTGTATGTGTGTGTGTGTGTGTGTGTGCGTGTACGTGCTTGGCCCTCCCTCGTTGTGTGAGCATGTGTCTCCCCCCTCTCTGTGTGTGCGCATGTGTGTGTGTGTCTCTTGCTGTGCATGTGTGTCTGTCCCTCCCTCGCTGTGTGTGCATGTGTCCCTCTCTTGCTGTGTGTGTGTGTGTGTGTGTGTGTGTGTGTGTGTGTGTGTGTGTGTGTCCGTCCATGTCCCTCATTGGCTGTGTGTGCATGCCCCTCTCTCGCTGTGTGTCTGTGTTTGTGTGCTTGGGCATGTGCTTGTTCTTCCCTCGCTGTGTGTATGCGTCCCCTCTTGCTGTGAGTATGTGTGTCCCTCTTGCAGTGTATGTGAGTGTCCTTCCCTCGCTGTGTGTGTGTGTGTGTGTGTGTGTGTGTGTGTGTGTGTGTCCATGTCCCTCCCTGGCTATGTGTGTGCGTGTCCCTCCCTCGCTGTTTATGTATCAGTTTCCTGCCGTGTGTGTGTGTGTGTGTGTGTGTGTGTGTGTGTTTGCATGTGTCCATGTCCCTCTCTCGCTGTGTGTCTGTGTTTGTGTGCTTGAGCATGAGCGTGTCCATCCCTGGCTGTGTGTGCGTGTCCCCACTTGCTGTGAGTATGAGTGACCCGTTTTACAGTGTATGTGAGTGTCCTTCCCTCGCTGCGCGTGTGTGTATGCGTGTCACTCCCACACTCTGTGTGTGTGTCCCTCCCTTGCAGTGTGTATGCGTGTGTGTGTGTCTCTTGCTGTGTGTGCGCGTGTCACTCCCTCGCTCTGTGAATGTGTGTCTGTTCCATGTGTGTGTGTTTGTCCCTCCCTTGTTGTTTATGTGCGTGTCCCTCTCTCACTCTGTTTGTTTGTGTATATCCCTCCCTCACTGCGTGTGTGCATGTCCTTCCCTCCCTGTGTGTGTGTGTGTGTGTTCCACTCTCACTGTGTGTGTCCTCCTCTTGCTGTGAGTATGTGCGTCCCTCTTGCAGTGTATGTGAGTGTCCCTCCCTTGCTCTGTGTGTGTGTGTGTGTGTGTGTGTGTGTGTATGTATGCGTGTCAATTCCTCACTGTACCTGTGCGTCCCTCCCACGCTGTGTGAGTTTGTGTGCGTGTCCCTCCATGGCTCTGTGTGTGTGTGTGTGTGTGTGTGTGTGTGTGTGTGTGTGTGCCCCTCTTACTGTGTGTGTGTCCCCCTCCCTTGCTCTTTGTGTATATCCCCCTCACTGTATGAGTGCGTGTGTCCCTCCCTCGCCGTGTCAGTGCGTGTCCCCTCAATTTTTGTGCACATTCCCTCCCCTTTGCCATGTGTGTGCTTGTCCCTCCTTCCCTCTGTGTGTGTGAGTCCCTCCCTCGCTGTGTGTGTTTGTGTATGACCCTCAATCGCTGTGTGTGTACGTGTCCCTCTCTTGCTCTGTGTGTGTGTGTGTCTCCCTTGCTGTGT
Source organism: Chiloscyllium punctatum (assembly GCF_047496795.1). Lineage (NCBI taxonomy): Eukaryota > Metazoa > Chordata > Chondrichthyes > Orectolobiformes > Hemiscylliidae > Chiloscyllium > Chiloscyllium punctatum. The sequence continues at coordinate 5,197,022 of NC_092786.1, forward strand.
GTGTGTGTGTGTGTGTGTTCTCATCCTCGCTGTCTCTGTGTGTGCGTGTCCCTCCCTTGCTGTGTGTATGTGCGTGTTCTTCCCTCGCTGTGTATGTGTGAGTTACCCCCTTGCTCTGTGTGTGTGTCCATGTCCCTCACTGGCTGTGTGTGTGCATGTCCCTCTCTCGCTGTGTGTCTGTGTTTTGTGTGCTTGGCCATGTGTGTGTTCTTCTCTTGCTGTGAGTATGTGTGTCCCTCTTGCAGTGTATGTGAGTGTCCTTCCCTCGCTGTGTGTGTGTGCACGCGCGCACATGTGTGTCCCTCCCTCATTGTTTATGTGTCAGTTTCCTGCTGTGTGTGTGTGTGTGTGTGTGTGTGTGTGTGTGTGTGTGTGTGTCCATGTCCCTCCCTGGCTGTGTGTGTGCATGTCCCTCTCTCGCTGTGTGTCTGTGTTCGTGTGCTTGGGCATGAGCGTGTCCATCCCTCACTGTGTGTACGTGTCCCCTCTTGCTGTGAGTATGTGTGACCCTTTTACAGTGTGAGTGTCGTTCCCTCGCTGCGTGTGTGTGTGTGCCCCTTCCTTGCTGTTTGTGCGTGTCCCTCCCTTGCTCTGTGAGTGTGTGTCCCTCCCTTGTTCTTTGTGCATATCCCCACCATTGTGTGTCCGCATCGCCCCTCGGTGTGTGAGAGCCTGTCCCCCCTTGCTGTGTGTGCGTGTGTCCCACCCTTGCCGTGTGTGTCCCATCTCACTGTGTGTGTGTGTGTGTGTGCCCCCTCTCAATTTCTGTGCACATGCCCTCACCCTCACCGTGTGTCTGCTTGTCCCTCCTTCCCTGTGTGTGTGCATGTCCCTCCCTTGTTGTTTATGTGCGTATCCCTCTCTCACTCTGTGTGTTTGTGTATATCCCTCCCTCACTGTGTGTGTGCATGTCCTTCCCTCCCTGTGTGTGTGTGTGTCCCTCCCTTGCCGTGCATGTCCTTCTCTTGCTGTGTGTGTGTGTCCCTCACTTGCTTTGTGTGTGTGCATGTCCTTCCCTCCTCGGGGTATGTGTGTGTGTGTGTGTGTGTGTGTGTGTGTACATTTCACTCCCTCGCTGTTTGTGTGTCCCTCGCTCGCTGTGTGTGTGTGTGTCCCTCGCTCGCTGTGTGTGTGTGTGTCTCCCTCGCTGTGTGTGCGTGTCCCTCCCACGCTGTTTGTGCATGTCCTTCCCTCCCTAGCTCTGTGTGTGTGTGTGTGTGTGTGTGTGTGTGTACGTGTCATATCCTCACTGTATGTGTTTGTGTGTCACCCACTTCACTGCGTGTCCCTCACTTGCTGTTTGTGTGTGCGTATGTGTCTCTCTCTCGCTGTGTGTGTGCATGTCCCTCCCTTGCTCTGTGTGTGTGTGTCTCCCTCCCATGCTGAGTGTGTGCGTGTCCCCCTTGCTGTTGTGTGTGTGTGTGTGTGTGTGTGTGAGTGAGTGTCCCTCCCTCACTGTGTATGTGTGAGATCCCCCCCCTTGCTCTGTGTGTGTGTGTGTGTGTGTGTTTGTCCCTCTTGCTGTGCGTGTGTCCCTCTCTTGCTCTGTGTGTGTGTGTTTGTGCGTGGCCCTCCCTGGCATTGTGTGTGCGTGTCCCTCTCTTGCTCTGTGTGTGTGTGTGTGTGTGTGTGTGTCCCTTTAGATGTGCATCCGTGTGTGTGGCCTTCCCTCTTGTGTGTGCATGAGTCTCCCCCTCGTTGTGTTTGTGAGTGTCCCTCTCTTGCTCTGTGTGTGTGTGTGTGTGTGTGTGTGCACGTGTGTGTGCGCACGCGCGCACCTCCCTCACTGTGTGTGTGTCTCTCGCTCGCTGCATGTGTGTATGTGTCCCTCCCTCGCTGTGCGTGTGTGTGTGTGTGTGTCCCTCCCTCGCTGTGTGTCTGCGGGTAACCCCCTCACTGTGTGTAGTGCACGTGTCCCTCCCTCGCTGTGCATGTGTGTGTCCCTCCCTCGCTGTGTGTCTGTGAGTAACCTCCTCACTGTGTGTGTTTGCGTATCGCTCCCTCACTGTGCGTGTCCCTCCCTCGCTGTGTGTGCACGTGTCCCTCCCTTGCTCTGTGTGTGTGTGTGTGTGTGTGTGTGTGTGTGTGTATCTGTGCGTGTCCCTCCCTCACTTTGCGTGTGTGTCCGTCCCTTGTGTGTGTGTGTGCATATCCCTCCCTTGCTCTGTGTGTGTGTATGTGTGCGTGTCCCTCCCTCGCTTTACGTGTGTGTGTGTCCGTCCCTTGTGTGCGTGTGTGCATGACCCTCCCTCGCTTTGCGTGTGTGTGTGTGTCCGTCCCTTGTGTGTGAGTGTGTGACCAGCTTGCTGTGTGCGTGTGTCCCACCCTTGCCATGTCTGTATGTCCCTCTCGCTGTGTGTGTGTGCCCCGTCTCAATTTCTGTGCACATGCCCTCCCCCTCGACATGTGTGTGCTTGTCCCTACTTCGCGGTGTGTGTGTGTCCCTCCTTGCAGTGTATGTGCGTCTCCCTCCCTCGCTGTGTGTCTGCGTGTATTCCCCTCACCGTAAGTGTGTGTGTTTGTCCCTTCCTCGCTGTGTGTGCGCGTCTCTCCCTTGCTCTGTGTTTGTGTGTGTGTATGTGTGGGTGTCCCTCCTTCGTTTTACGTGTGTGTGTCCCCATCGCTCGCTGTGTGTATGTGCGCGTCCCTCCCTCGCTGTGTGTATGTTCCCGTCCCTCGCAGTGTATCTGTCTGTATTCCCCTCACTGTGTCTGTTTGCGTGTCCCTCCCTCACTTTGCGTGTGTGTGCCCCCTCTCAATTTGTGTGCACATGCCTTCCCCCTCACGGTGTGTGTATGCGTGTCGCTCCCTCGCTGTGTGTGTGCGTGTCACTCCCTCGCTGTGTGTGTGTGTGTCGCTCCCTCGCTGTGTGTGTGCGTGTCCCTCCCACGGTGTGTATGTGCATGTCCCCTCCCTCACTGCGTGTCTCAGCGTGTCCCTCCCTCGCTGTGTGTGCATGTCCTTCCCTCACTGTGTCTGTGAGTGTGTGTGTGTGTGTCTCTCCCTCAGTGTGTGCACGTGTCCCTCCCTCGCTGTGTGTGTGTGCGTGTCCCTTCCTTGCTGTGTGTGTGTGTGTGTGTGTGTGTGTCTCCCTCGCTGTGTGCGTGTGTCCTTCCCTCGCTTCGTGTGTGCGTGTGTCCCTCCCTCGCTGTGTATCTGCGTGTATCCCCTCACAGTGTGTGTTTGCATGTCCTTCCCTCGCTATGTGTCTGCGTGTATCCCCCTCACTGTGTGTGTGTGTGTGTGTGTGTGTGTGTGTGTGTGTGTGTGTGCATGTCCTTCCCTTGCTGTGTGACTGCGGGTATCTCCCTCACTGTGTGTGTTTGCGTGTCGCTCCCTTGCTGTGTGTGTGTGTGTGTGTCCAAAATTTGCACCATCAGTGAATTGGCCATCATAAATTGACTGTGGTATTCAGGAATGTGTGGTTTAAGTAAGTTCACCACGAGAAATGCAGGGTTTAATGTATAGGGAGAGGGGCGGGTCTGGGTAGGATGCTCTTCAGTGTTTTGGAATGGACTGGTTGGGCCGAATGGCCTGGTTGCACACGATGGCGATTCTATTCAGGTTATTGTCCAGCCCTGTCAACCATCCCCGTCTGTTACACCTTGCCTTATCCCCAATATTCTCCTTAACACTGTAATCTCCTCCAGACTCTAAAACACTCCTTGGCGATGTAACCTTCTCCAGTCCTTACAAAGATCAATATGTCTGACACCTCTTCCTTCCTTTAGAACCCTCCCTATAACTATTCCCATTTGGTACAGCACTCCCAATCATTGTTCCCTCTTGAAACTCCCATAAACATTTGTATCTCTGAAAACTCATCTGGACTGTCTCAACTTCCCTTTGACAGTTACGTGCTGAGACCTGCTCGATTTCAGTGAAGTAATTAAGTCTTGGTAACACTCACTGTTATAATCTCCCTCCAGCTTTACAGCACCGAGGATCTGTAGAAGGTCTTTTCAACCCGACAGCCATCTCTGTGTCTGTAATCTCCTCCACTCCCCATAATACATTCTCTCTGAGCTCCTCTGTAGTCCACTAAACACTCCCTAACACTGTCTGTATCAGTGTAACCTTCACCAAAAACACAACCTTCCCTATCTATGTAAATCCCTACACTGGTCCCTATCCCTCTCAGCTCCGTCTAACAATGCAACCCTCCATGTCTGTGTATTCACCTTCAGTCCCTACTCACCTCCCTATCTGTGTAACCTTCTCCATGCATTTTTACTTCAGTCTCTTCAACTGTCCCTGTCAGTGTAATATCTTCCAGACGCGAAAACTCTCCTCTTTTTGACTTACTCAGACCACACACCCCTCACTATCTATAACCTACTCCTGTCTGAGAAACCTACCTCTGCAAATTGCTCCAACTCTTCAACTCTCCATAAGCTCCTGCAGCTCTTACTTCCCTCCCTATCTACCAAATCTCTTCCAGCCCCTAAACACCAACAGTCTGTGGAGACCCGACCACCATCCCGATCAGTGTAATCCTCTCAGGTCTCTGCAGTAATCCTGATCTGTCGAACTCACTCCATTCCTGTGCCTCTCCCAATCCAGTCCCTACAAAACCTACTATCTATTTAACACCCTCCTGTCACTATCACCCCCATGTCAATGTAAGCTCCTCCTGTGTCTCCACCATCTACCCATCTCCATAACCTTGTCCAGCTCTTACTCCACTATCTGTTTAAACGTCACCTTCCTCTACAACTTCCTCCTGTTTGTGCTATGCTCCCTTATCTGTGAAACTGTTTCTGACCAAAATTGTTATCCCAGTCTCTGAAAAGAAATCCAGATTCCACCGCCTCCATAACCCCCAGAACCTAAGCCTTCCTATGTCTATGAACATCTTCAGTCACGACTATCCTGCATATCTCTGTTTGTTCTTCCAGTCGATACAAACATCTTTATCTCTGTAATCTGCTCAGCTCCCTAAAACAGCCCCCGTCTGTGATCCAGCCCTGGCCTACAAACATCCTTTTCCCTGTAAACTTCTCCATCCCTCCCAACATTCCCATCTCCATGAACCCCTGTCAGCCCTACAGCTCTCCACATTTCTGTTACCTCCTGTGGGTCTATGGTCCTCCCTCTCTGTGAAACCACCTCCAGTCCCCACATCCCTCCCAATCCGGGTCCTCTGCTCCAGATCAGACCATTGCTGTCTCTGTAAACACCTGCACTCCTGACAATTCTTCCCATTTGTGTAACCTCGTTCAGACCCCATACTCTCCAGCTTCCTGAATCCTCTTCCTGCATTGCAACCAAAACCACATGTTTATGTAATATCCACCAGTGCTTACACCCTCCCCAAATCAGTAACCACTTGCAGTCCTAACAAAACACCGAAACAGTGAAACCTCTCATTTCCCTACAATCCTCCCTCCCTCCGTCCCTCCTCAAATGACTTCATCACCATGAAACCTCACAATTACTGAAACCTCCTTTTGGCACTGCAACCCTCCTAATGTCTGCAAAATCCTCCTGTCCTGATATTCCTCCCTATCTCTGTAACCCCCACCACCCTCCAGTGCCCTTCTGGGGAACATGGCAGAGGAGAGAAGATTTGTAGCGTCTGGACCATATTACGGAGGTAGAATTCTGGTAATTACAGATTTGGTCTTATGTCTGTGGTGTGCAGATTATTGGCGAGGACTCTAAAGACAGGATTTATGACTACTTGGAAAACCATAGTTAAATTAGAGACAGTCAGCATGACTATGAGGGGTATGTCATGCCTCACAAACCTTATTGAATTCTTTGAGGATATGACAGAATATGTTGATGGTTCATTCAGAAAAGAAGGATGATTGGGATACAGGGAAATCTGTCTGTCTGGATAAAGGATTGGATGGCTCAGAGAAAACAGAGGGTGGCAGCAGATGGACAGTATTGAGCCTGGAGCTCAGTGACCAGTGGGGTTCTGTAACAATCAGCTCTGGGACTCTGCTCTTTGTGATTTTTGTAAATAACTTGGATGTGGATGTTGGAGAGTGGGTTAGTAAGTTTGCAAATCATGCGAAGGTTGGTGGAGTCGTGGGGAATGTGGAGGGCTGTTGTAGGTTGCAGTGCGACATTGACAGGACGCAGAGCTGGGCTGGATGTGGCAGATGGAGTCCAATCTGGAAAAGTGTGAAGTGATTCATTCTGGAAGGTAGAACTTGAATACAGAATACAGGGTGAAAGGCAGAATACTTGGCAGTGTGGAGGAACAGAGAGCTCATGGCGTCCATGCCCATAGATCCCTCAAGTTGCCACGCACGTTGGTAGGGTTGTTAAAAAGGCATATGTTGTGTTGATTTTCCTTAGCAAGGGGATTGATTTTAAGAGCCGTGAGGTTTTACAGCATCTTTATAGCGACCTGTTGAGACCACACATGGAATATTGTGTTCAGTTCTGGTCCCATTTTTACAGCAAGGATGTGCAATTTTAGAGAGCGTACACAGGAGATTTACCAGGATGCTGCCTGGAAAGGAGGGCATTTCTTATGGAGAATGTTTGAGGGAGCTAAGGCTTTTCTCATTGGAGTGAAGAAGGACTTGGTAGAGGTGAATAAGATGATAAGAGGCACAGAGTGAGTGAATCGTCAGAGACTTTTCCTCCTATGGCATAAATGGCTGTTACAAGGGGGTGTAATTTTAAGATGATTGGAGGAGAGATAAGAGGATAGAGAATGGTAGGTGGTTGGATGGACTGCCAATGGTGGTAGTAAAATTAGACACATTCGGGACATTTAATAGACTCTTGGACAGACACATGGATAGTAGTAAAATGAAGGGTATGTAGGTTAGTTTGATCTTATAACCGGATAAAAAGTTGTCATAGCATCATGGCCGAAGGGTCTTGGGCTGAACTGTTCTGTGTTCTGTGTTCTGTGTGGTAAACTGGGTAATAAGCTCAGATCAGTGAAAAAGGATATGGCATTCAGGAGGAGCTAGTCAACTGGATACAAAAGTTACTTGATGGTAGGAGACAGAGGGTGATGGGAGACCTGTTTTTCTGACTGGAGGTATATGACCAGTGGTGGAGTGGGTCCACTGTTGTTTGTCATTTGGATAAATGGTTTGGATGGGAATATTGGTTTCCTGGTAAGTAAGCTTCTGGGGTTTCACTGACATTGGTGGTAAAGTGGTTAGTGGAGAAGATTATATGATACAACAAGATTAACAGTACTGCTGGGATAGTGAGCTGAAGAATAGCAGATAAAGTTTAATTAGATAAAGGTGAAGTGTTCCATTTTGGTGGAATAAACCAGGGTGGGACTTGTACAGTTCATGTTCGGGCCCTGGTTAGTGTTGTCAGGGAGACAGGCTGGTGAAGCAGGAGTTTGGGATGGTTATCTGCATTAGGAGAGCATTGAGAGTAGGAAAGACATTGGTGGGGCTATCATAAAAACATTGTTGTTCAGTAGGAAGAACTCACCTGGTTCACTTTCCTCATTTAGTGAAGGACATCTGACATTCTAACCTGGTCTGGTCGACATGTGACTCCAGATCCACAGCAATGTGGCTGACTTTGAGCTGCCCTCTGGATAATTAGCAGTAGGGTCAAAGAATGTTGTTCCAGGCAGTGACACCCACATCCCATGAATGAACAAATAAAAATACATATGTCCCTCCCTAACTCTGCAAACCCCTCCAGCTGCAGCAATCCGTACTGGCTTTGTAACACTGTTCAGGTCCTGACCACTCTCTGTAACACTCTCATCACCTCCAGCGCTTTCACCTCTCCCTGTTCCTATTGTGTCATTAAACCCTGACAATGATTCCCCTTCCCACAACCCTCCTCCTGCGAGCAGACCCTTTGCAATCTATTTAACATTTACTCCTAAAACTCTCTCACTTCAGGATTTAAGTATTTTGTGGTGATCTTCTCAGCCTCATAATCTAGTATGATCCCTTTTGTCCTGAGTGAGGGACCAGTGGGGATTTCTTGCTGAGGTTTTTACTGTTTCAATGGAGTGTCCTTCTGTTGAGTGTTTTATCCTGTTCCTTTAAATGTTTTCCACTGTCCATTTACAGACACATGTTTCAATCTGTTTAGCCTGTTTACCTTGGTCAGTTCTCCTCTCAAACTCATGTAATTGACTATTTTTGTTTCTAGTTGTAGCTTGTCCTTTCTGTGATTCACTTTAAAACTTTATATTTCTTTAAACTGCACTTTCTCACAATTTCCCAGAGGATCTCTCCAGGTGACATTACTCATTCACTAAGTTACATCACACAACTATCGCTCTGAGACAGTTACGTCCCTAGTCAGTTGCACAATGTGTTATTCAAAGAAACACTGAAAAAAAAATTCTCTGAACTCCTCTTCCAATATCACTCTTGTCAGTGTGAATGTCCTAGAGTTTGGGAATATTGATGTTTCCCAAAGTTATCACAATGCTTTTATTAAAAATTCTAATTGATTCCTGTTTATTGCCGTGATGAACAATGAAATGCTGTTCGGTGGCTAAAACTGTTCTGCTGCTTGTGTCCTTTGCAAGTAGTAGCCAGAATTTACATTCAAACTTACTCTACTTCATGATCTGATATCAAATGCTTTCTCCGTAATGCCTTTGGTATCCATTATTGTTAGTGTTACCCATTTTGCCTGAGTTTCCGCATGGTTGTGAACCATCGAATATTTTTGCTCCTCCTTTTGTTCGCCCTGTAACCATGTCTCATTGCTGTCTAAATCTCTTTTATCTCTGTCACAAATCCATCTACCTTTTTGCAGAAACTTTGTCCATTCCAAACAAATCATAATTTACTCTTTCTCACAATTTCCTGTCACAACCCGATTCACTGATGTACAGTTTTAACTAAACTTTCCTGTTCCTTTCTGCTTGTCTTCAGCCACATTCCCATGCTGTTCCGATACTTCACCTTTTGTCTTTGGATTTGGAAAGCTCCTTTCACCTGAACCCTGTCCCTGCATCCTCTCTGTCAGTTTACAGCCCTGTCCATAAACCTACCGACATGATTTGCCAGGACACTGGTCCCATCGTGGTTCCAGTGGGGCCCGGTGTAACGGGATTGCATTTATTAACTCGTGGGATGTTAGTGTCTCTGGCTGACCAGCCTCTCTTGCCCAGTCCTAGCTGCCCTTGAGCTGAGTAACTTGCTTGGCCATTTTAGAGGGTAATTAAGAGGCAAACGCTTTGCTGTGGGTATGTCGTGCAGACCACGTGAGAATAGCAGATGTCCTTCTCGAAATGACAAGTGTTTGGATTTTTTGTTCATTGGCAATTGTCTCATCGTTATTTATGGATTATTAATTATTATCTTTAAAATTATTGATTTCAATTTCCCCCATTTCTGATGGTGTGATTCAAACTTGTCTCCCGTGAACATTAGCTGAGGTTTTGGATACGTGCTCTAGCAAAAATGCCACTAGACCATCACTTCAATTGCTCACTGGTTGCTCATTCCTGACCAGTTATACCATCATGAAGCAGAACCCCTTCTTTCTACACAATTGTTTGATTCTAAAATCTTCTGACATGATTGTTTGAGCCTGATACCTTCCAGCACTCTGGTGATATCACTCAGTATCTCCCCATATGGTATCACTCACTGTATGCGGTAATTGCTGCCTCTGTCAATGCCCCTCACTCTTATAGCCACTCCAGATCCTGAATCAACAGAATTCTCCCCCCCAGAGAGATGCAGCAGCACAGGCCAGGGATGGAATCTGGGATTTTACCGATCTCTGTTTTACTCAGGACCATTCTCCATGTGTAACTCTCACTACATCAGTATAAATTCCCATTCTGTCTATTTGTCTGTCTCCTGTAGGTGCTCAGGAAGGTCCTGACTCAATAGACTTCACAGCTGCTGGGTGTCTCGTCCATCCCCACATTGAAGATGGTTGGTCAGCCAGAGAGACAAAGGGCAGGGAGATCTGGAGCCTTCAATAAATCCTGCAGTGAGGTAAGATCACTCACAGTGCACAGAGCAGAGAGCAATGAGAGGGCTCCATATATCGGCTAACAAGACATGACATAGATACAGTGCTGGAGGGGGAGCAGAGTACAGACACACCTCAGGCTCAATCACCACCCCTGCTGTAAGTTTTGTTGTACTAAGGCAGCATCGGGGTGTCACAGTTATCAATCCAGGCCTGTGCTGTCTTAGTGAGCGTCAGTACAACAGAGGGGAAAGCAGGCTTCCCAAGAGAGAGTGGGAATGCTGCCTGGGATCGCTCTGTTCTGTATTTCCCTCTCCAACACTGTATCTATGGCATGGTGAAGACCGATGTCTTCAATAATTTTTAACTCCTGTAACAGTTCCTGTCCCTGTAACCTCCTCCCTTCCCTATAGTCCCGCCACATATTTGAAATGTATTGCATTCCCGACTATCATCCCTATCACTGTAAGTTGCTTCAGTGTCGACAGTGTGCCTTATCTCTGTAGTCTCCTCCTCCAATGACAGAGTCATGCAGCACAGAAACAGAACCTTTACTTTGATCCAACTAGTCGATGCTGAAGATGGTTCCTGAACGGGTCACGTTTCCCTGCAATTGGCTCATATCCCTTCAAGCCTTCTCCTCTCCATGTATCTACCTAAACTGTCTTTTCCATGTTGTCATTGTGCTTCTCTCCATCACTTCCCCAGGCAACTCATTCAATATGTGCACCATGCTCTCTGTGAAAAATGTCCTTCTCTGATCCCTTTTAAGTCTTCCCTCTCCCACCTCATATTTCTGCCCTCTAGTTATGGACTCCTCTACCCTTGGGTAGAGACCTTCACTATTCACGTTACCTGTACCCCTCATTGTTTATAAAGCTTTATAAGGTCACCCCTCAGCCACCTATGCCAAATGGGAATATGCAGGACAATGATATAAATATTTCTGCTCGTGTCCCTGCCACTACTTTGCTACAATGTTCTGGGATACAGTTGTTCAGGACCTTCAGGCTTTTTCTACATTTGAGTTCTTAGACATCCAACACCACCTCTCCCTGTAATGGGGACTCTTTACAAGCCATCACTGTTTCTTTCCCTTTGTTTCCTAGTCTTTGTCCACAGTATGTTCTGACATGAAATATTCATTTAGGGTCTCGCCCATCTCCTGTGGTTCCACACCTGAGGAGCCTTATTGTCTCTCTCGTTGCTTTTTTTGTACTTGTATGCTGTAGAATTTCCTTGCATTCTCCTTAACCATATCTGCCAAAGCTATCTCATTCCCACTGTTGTGCATTCCAGCTTATCCACCTTATCCGTGTAAGTCAAACCCTCCAGTATCAATAACATCTTCGTCTATCTTTGCTCCGTGTACAGTTTCAGAAAATGCTTCCTAAATCGGGATGATCAGAATTCTCCACAGTACTCCAACTGGGGACCCAGCAGTGTCTTGTCCAGCCGGATCATGATGGACCAACTCAGGTATTCAATGCTGTGACCCATGAGGGCCAGTGTGTCTAATCCGCTTTCACCACCCTGTCCACCCGTGATACCGCTTACAAGGAACAATGTCACTGCACTCCTTGGTCTCACTGTCTGTTCGACAGCATTGAACAGGGCCCTACCATTAACAGTGTTAATCGTCCCTGTTTTGTCTTAACAAAATCCATTAATTAAAATCCATCTTTCATTCCTTGACCCACTTGTCCAGTTGATCAAGAGCCTCTTCGATAACTGTCTTCACTCCCCACTGTAACACTTATTTAGCTTACTAACAATGATTCCTATATTCTCGTTTATGTAAATAATGCACATGTGGCCCCAGCACCAATCCTTATGGCACACCGCTGGTCAGAGCCTCCAGTCCACACAACAACCCTCTCCCACTACCCTCTGTCTCCTACTGTCAAGCCCATTTTGTGTCCGTTTGTCTCACTCTCTCTGATTCCATGTGATCTAACCTTACTAACCAGTGCACCACAATAAACCCTGTCAAAGGTCTTGCTGAAGTCAGGCTGGACAATGTCTACTGCTCTGTCTTCGTCTATCTTCTTAATCACCTCTTCGACAAACTCAGTCAAGTTTGTGAGACACTACCTTGTATGCACAAAGCTGTGCTGACGATCCTTAATCAATCATTACCTTTCCAAATGCATGTAACTGCTGTCCCGCAGAATCGCTTCCAACAACATTCGCACAACTTACATCAAGTTAATTGGTCTTTAGGTCCCTGGCTTTTCCTCGCAGCCTTTCTTAAATACTGGCATAGCATTAGTCACTCTCCAGACTCCCAGCTTGTTACCTGTAGCTGTCTTTGATAGAAATACCTCTCTAAGGTACCCCACAATTTCTTCCCTAACTCGCCCCCCACCCCCACCAATGTCATGGGATCCACCCGATTAGTTCCGAGAGAGTTGTCTACTTTTTATATGATTTAAAACCTTCAGCACCTCCTGTTCGCCAATGGGGACTCTTGTGAAGACATCACTGTTTATTTCCCTGACTTTCCCGGAGTTTCTCCACAGTAAGTCCTGACATGACATTTATGTTCAAACTAATTGGAATATGGTGATTTTGCCAAAGTGCTCCCCTACAAACACTTCAGTCCCTTTCCCTACTTTTGTTTCCCAAGGGGCGGTCAGGTTTTATCCCTTTCTGCAGTCAGGCCATTTCCATATTGACTGAGACAGTTTTCTTGAACATACTGAATGAATTCCTCCCATCCAAGCTGTATACATTATGGCAGTCCCAGTCTGGGTATGGAAAGTTAAAATCACCAACCATTAAAACCCTATTATTGTTAGATATCTGAGATCTCCTGATATATTTACTGCTCTATTTCCAGTTGACTATTGGGGGCCTGTAATACAGTCATATCAAAGTGATGACTCATTCTTTTTTCTCAGTTCCACTAAGAGAATTTCACCGGGCGATCCCCAGGCATATCCTCTCTAAATGCTGCAGTGATTTTTTTCACTAATCAAGAATTCCACTCTTCCTCCACTTTTGCTTCCTGTTCTGTCCTTCCTATAGCATCTGTCCCTGGAACATTGAGCTGCCGCTAATGTCCCTCCCTCAGCTATTGTTCTGTAATACCTGTGATATTTCAGTCCCAAGTTCCCATCCTATGCCATGCGCTCATCAGCCTTATCTGTCAGGCCTTTTACATCAAAGTAAGTGCAGTTTAATTGTTCGGTTTTCCCTCATTGCCGGCTCTGCTCTTGTCTGCCTTATCAATTGAAATGACTCTTTGAAATTCAGTCCCAACCTCAACCTTCAGATTGTAGCCTGAGACCATCCCCCTCACTGTGGACAACACCCTCAACTTTCATGTCATCTGTAAACCTTCTGCTATCACATCCAACTCATTAATGTACATAATAAACAGCGATGGTTCCTGCACAGATCCCTGTGGTACATCCGCTGGTGAAAGGCTTCTCATCACAGAAACAACCCTCCACCAGCTTTGGATCCAATTTGCCAACTTGCCTTGGATCCCAGTGGCTCTTCCCTTTTGGAACAGCCTTCCATGTGGGACCTTGTCAAAGGCCTTAATGAACTCCCTGGAACCCACATCATCTGCATTGCCCTCATCAACATTTTCAATCGTAATTTCAAAGAAAGCTCAGCTGAATCCATCAGACAGGATCTTCCTTTACCAAATCCGTGCTGACTACCCCGAATTGTTTCCTGCCTTTCCAGTTATTGATTCAAACTGTCCCTCAGAATTGTTCCCAATAATTTCCCTCCCACTGCTGTCAGACTTTCTGCTCTGTAATTACCTGGCCTTTCCTTTGGGTCCAGTGACTACAACTGTCTTTATTTTAACATTGTTATGGAAAAAAGATCAGACACGCTGACAGATTAAGGTGTGAAACTGGAGCAGGATCAGATTTGGGGCCATGAGGCAGGATCGAGCGAGGTCGATTGGGTGAATTAAAAATCACACAACACCAGGTTATAGTCCAACAGGTTTAGTTTGAAGCACTAGCTTTCGAAGCACAGGTGATCATCCTAAAAGATGAAAGGCTTAAACTAAATGTGTTTGATATTACATTCCATGACACTGCTATCCTGTTGCTGTAAATTCTGAGCCTTATGATTGTGCTCCATATCCACCTGATGAAGTAGCGCTCCAAAACCTAGTGCCTCCAGATAAACCTGCTGGGCTGTAAGCTGGTGTTGTGTGATTTTTAGTGTTGTTCATTCCATTCCAACACCGGCTCCTCTACATTATGACTGCCATCAATTGGGCGAGACTGTTTGAAGGAAAATGAATGACTGGCAAACAAGAAGCTTTTAAAAGTGTGATCTCAAGAGTCCAGGGCCAGTATGTCCCTGTTAGAGTGAAGGGAAAATCTGGCAGGTTAAGGGATCCCTGGCTGATGAGGGATATTGAGGCTCTGTTCAGGAAAAAGAAAACAGCATACAAAGAGTTTAAACTATTCATATCTTTTTCCAGTCCTAAAGACATGATCAATCTCAGGTCCCTGCAGCACTCCTGATCTGTAGAACTCACTGCAATGCCTGTGACTATCTGATCCAGTTCCAAAAAGATTCACTATCTGTGTAACATCCTCCCTTGCCTATCACCCATCCTGTCAATGTCAGGTCTTCCAGTCTGTCCATCATCTACTCATCTCCATAACCTTCTCCATCTCTTACACCCCTATCTGTGTAAATGTCACCTTCCCCTTCAAAATTTCCACTTTGACCAAACTGCAGGAGTTACTAATGCTCCCTTATCTGTGAAAATGTCTCCAACCAAAATGGATGTCCTTATCTCCCGGTCAAATTGTCAGACACCACCCCCTCTATACCTAAATAACCCCCAGAACCTAAGCCTTTCAATAACTATAAACATCTTCAGTCACGACTGCCCTCCACATATCTGCTTGTTCTTTTAATTTATAGAACTGTCTAGATTTCTGTAATCTGCTCCATTCACCTAAAACATTCCTGTCTGTGCAAACAACCCCATCCTACCAACATCCTTATGCCTGTAACTGCTGCATCCCTCCCCACCTCCCCATCTCCATGAACTCCTGTAAACCCGACAGCTATCCACATTTCTGTAACACCTTGTGGTTCTCTGGTCCTCCATCCCTGTGAAACCACCTCCAGTCCTCACACCCCTCCCAGTCTGGGTCGTCTGATCCAGATCAGTCCATTGCTGTCTCTGTTACCTCCTGACAATCCTAGCACACCTTCCTGTTTGTGTCTCTTCATTCAGATCCCATCTCTCCAGCTTTTTGAAACCCCTTTGTTCCATTGTGAGCCTCCTTATTTAGAATATAGAGCAGTACAGCACAGTGCAGGCCCTTCGGCCCTCGACGTTGCACTGGCCTTTTATTCTACTCTCCGATTAAACTAAACTACAGACCCTACATTTTACTATCATCCATGTGCCGATCTAAGTGTTGCTTAAATGGCCCTAATGTATTGGACTCCATTACAAATGTTGGCGGTGCATTCCATGCATCTGCCACTCTATGTGTAAAATAAAACCCTCTCACATTTCCCGTAAAACTTTCTACAATCACCTTCCATTTATGTCCCCTCATTATAGCCATTTGTGCAAATGGAAAAGTATCTGGTTATCCTCGCCACTGAGGCCTCAAATCATCTCGTTTTCTTTTACCAAGTCACTTCTCATCCTTTTTCATTCCAATGAGAAAAGCCCTAATTCCCTCAACCTTTCTTCATTAAACCTCCACTCCTGATAAATCTCCTCTACACCCTCTCTAAAGCTTCCACATCCTTCTGATAATGAGGCAACCAGAACTGAACACAATATACCAAATGTTCTCTAACCAGGACTCGATAGAGCTGCAGCATAACTTTGTGGAACTTAAACTCAATCCCCCACTAATGAAAGCCAACACACCATACACCTTCTGAACAAGGCAATCAACATTGAGGGATCTACGGATGTGGACTTCAAGATTCTTCTGTTCCTCCAAACTGTCAAGAATCCTGCCTTTCACCTTGTAAAGGTTGTTTGTGGAATCCTGCAATCTTAAACCCTCCCTATCTTGGTAACTTCCTCTGATCCCTACAACTCTCATAAACAGTGAAACCTCTTCATGTCCCGACAATCATCCTTCCCTCTGAAACCTCCTTTATTAGCACCAACCCTCAAAAGTCCTGAAGCCTCTATTTTAACCACTGCAATATTCCTAATATCTGCAACACCCTCCCATTCTGATATCATTCACTGTCTCTGTAAACCCCATCACCCTCCAGTCCCCACTGGGGAACATTGCAGAGGAAGGAAGGGTTGTAGAGTCCAGGTAATGTTACAGAAGTAGGCAGGGCTGCAGAACTTGGAGGATGGTACAAATGTATGAAGGGACGTGGAACCTGCAGGAAGCTAGAAAGCGCTGGATTCATAGAACCTGCAGGATGGGACCGAGAATGGGTTGTGGAACCTGAAGGATATTACAATTTGAATGGCTGACTCTTTTTGATCAAACTGTTGGGCTGATCTCGCTGTCCTATGTATGCAGATATTTACCATAATGGCTGTGCACAGCTTCAGATTCCCAGGCTGGGAGATGTGAGCTCCGATGTGAATCTATGTGCCCATTCTGTCTGTGTGCCTGACACTGACCTGGTGCTGCTCTGGTAGAAAGCACTCTCCGTGTGTATCTACATGACTGACCAGAGCTCACCACATCAAAGCCTTTGTTTGGAATGTTCTTTTTTTCATTATTTTCAAGTGGCAATTCCGCGAGCTGCAGTAATTGGGGAGTTTCCATTTTGAGAGAATGAAACCTTTACCATTGGAAATTGGGAAGACTTCCAAAATGAGATAATGGCAGTCCAGAGACAGTATACAGTGTTCCTATTAGGGTAAAAGGAAAGGCTGGTAAGGTGTAGGGAAAGCTGGATGATGAGAAAAGTTCAGAAAAAGAAGTAAGCATATGTCAGGTACAGACAGGAGATCTCCCGACGTATTTGTTCCTCAGTCTGCCATGGATTATTCAGGGTCAGTACACTCGTATCAAAGTGATGACCCATTCTTATTTCACAGTTCCACTAAGACAGTAGTCGATCCCATAGGACTGTCCTGTCTAAGTATTGCTGTGATGTTTCATACACTCAAAACCCACCACAACGTGTCCTTTCCTCTGTTGCCAATCCTTCTATGCTTCCTGTGGTCTCTCTATCTTGAAACAATGATTTGTTGGTCCTGTCCCTCCCTCAGCACTGTTTCTGTAATGATTTGATTAGATTAGTTTACTTACAGTGTGGAAACAAGCTCTTTGGTCCAAAAAGTCTACACTGACCCTCCAAAGAGCAACCCACCCAGACCACACAGATAGTAGCACAATGATAACTATAATCTTCCAGTCCCATATTCTCTTCCATCCCCGCGTTCATCTTCCTTAGCTGTCAGGCCCCTTGTATTGAAATAAATGCAGGATAATCATCAGTTGTTCCCTATTCCCTGCTATGTTCTTGCCTGCCTTGTCTGTTGAAATTGCTCTCTTTAACTTGTGTATCAGGTTCAACCTTCTTTCTGTCTTTATGACAGTTTAAGGTCCAAACCCCTGCCAGACTAGTTTATATACTCTCAAGCCGCTCCAGTAATTTGCCCCACCAGAATGTTGGTCCTCATCCCACCCACAGGTCAGGTCCATTCCCCACCCTGTCTCCCTGTGCTGATACCTTCAGGGATCTTTGGACTTGTCCACCAAGGTCCCTGTGTTCCTCAGTACTCCACCAGGACCTACCTTTCATTATGTCTGTCCGTCGCTTATCATTCCTCCCACAGGGTATTATCTCACTTCGATCACTACTAAACCCTGTTCAAATTATCTACTGAAAGACATTGGACTGTAGACTGAGATCATTCGCCTCACTGTGGACAAAACCTCACCTTTCATGTCATTTGCGAGCCTACTAATGGTTCATTCTGCTTTCACATCTCAGTTATTAATGCACATAATAAACAGCAATGATTCCTCCACAGATCCCTGTGGTACACCCACTGGTGAAGGAATTTCAAACACGAAGCAGTCTGTCCTTCAATTGTCGATCCAATTTACCAACTTGCCTTGGACCCCAATGGCTCTTTACTTTTGGATCAGCCTTCCGAGTGTGAACTTGTCAAAGGCCTTATTCAATTCCATTTAACATCTGCACTGCCCTCATCAATATTTGTAGACACCATTTCAAAAAACTCCACTGAATTTCTCAGACAGTATCTTCCTCTCCCAAATCTGTGAGGATCGAGCCAAGATGATCCTTACCCTTGTAAGTGTTGATTCATCCTCAGAATTGTTTCCAATAATTTCCCTCCCCCTGCTATCAGACTATCTGCTCTGTAATTACCTGGCCTACCCCTGCTGCCCTTCTTAAACAGAGGAACTACATTAGCGATCCTCCAGTCATTCGGCACTTCACATGTGGCCAGAAAACTTAAATATACCCACCAGGGCCCCATCAACCTCCTCCCTTACCTCCCATTACAGGCTGGGATAGATTTTAGCGGGCACTGGGGATTCCTACAGCTTTATGCCTATGAAAACATTTAATACCTCCTCCGTATTGATGCCTTTCTCCTGTGTGAATAAAGGTGAGAATTATTCATTGAAGAACTCACCTACTTCCTCTGGCTCCATGCACAGACTTGGTTTCTAACAGGCCTCACTATTTCCTCAGTAATCCTCATATTCTAAACATACTGATAAAATACCTTGTGACTTTTCCTTAATAGTATCTGACAAAGATATTTTATGGTCATTGTGTCCCTCATTTCTAAGGACATCCTTGCAGTCCCTAAACTTTTGAATGGCTTCACGTGGTTTTATTGCACTGTGTTTTCTTTATCAAACTCACGATGTCGCTTGATCAGTATTCACTGGATTTGCTGCCTTTACTATTCCTTCAACACACAGGCCCTGAATTCTCACTGTATCACTTTAACATACTCCCACTTTCCAAATATAAACAAACTGCAGATAGTCTTCCCAGTATATGTTTGCCAAATCCTCTCTAATGATAGTGATACTGATAGGGGACTCCGTTGTGAGCGGAACAGACAGGAGACTGTGTGGCTGCAGAAGAGACTCCCGGGTGGTGTGCTGCCTCCAGGGAACCAGGGTCAAGGATGTGTCTGAGCGGTTACTGAACATTCTGAAGGGGAGGGTGAACAGCCAGAGATCATTGTGCACATCGGCCCACGTGACAGAGGTAGACAATGGGATGGGATCCTGTGAAATGAGTATCAGGAGTTAGGTAACAAGTTAAAAAGCAGGACCTCAAGGGCAGTGATCTCCAGTTTGCTCCTAGTGCCACCTGCCCCAGTGAGGATAGAAATAGAAAGTTGGGCAGATAATTGTGTGGCTGAGGAGATTGGGGGGCGTGGGGGGTGTGTTGGCGGGGGTAAGGTTTGGATCATCGAGATCTCTTTTGAGCTAGAGGTGACCTATTCAAGATGACAGGTTTGACTTGAACCAGAGGGATGCCAGTATCCTGGCGGGGAGATTTCTTAGTGTTTATTCGGGGAGGGTTTAAAAGGTTTGGCAGGGACTCTGAATAAGGGAGGGCCTATCGACCAGTCAGAGGAAAAATGCATCAGCCATCGAGAACAAGTTTGCTATTCAGCGTATCCAGGGGCACAGTCAAGGAAGGGAAAAGACTTTTGGTTTAACATGCATTTATTTCAATGCACGAGGCCTGACTGGTAAGGAAGATGAGCTCGGAGCATGGATTTGCTCTGGGGACTGGGATATTATAACCATAACAGCAACATGGCTGAGAGAAGGGCAGGACTGGCAGCTCAGTGTTCCAGGATACAGAAGCTACAGATGTGTCAGAAGGACAAGTAAGTGAGGAGGGGAAGCTGCCCTTTTGATGAGGCAGGTCAGAACAACAGCGCGTCGAGATGATACGCTTTAAGAGTCATCAAATGAGGCCATATGTTGAGACGTTAGAAACAAAAAGGGGGTGGGCACTCTGTTGTGACCGTGTTCAAGATTCCCAAATAGTCAGCAGATACTAGAGGAGCAGATGTGTAGAGAGATTGCACATACCTAATGAAATAATAATGTAGTATTGGTTGTAGATTTTAACTTCCCCTGGATGGACTGGACCACCCACAGACTAAAAGGCCCGTACGGAGTGCAATTTGTCAAATGTGTCCAAGAAATTTTCTTAAATCAAGATGTCACTCGACTAAGGCCTAAATCTACTCAGGCGGGTGCAACACTGGACCTCCCCTCAGACAACGTGGTCAGGCAAGTGACTGAATAGTCAGTCAGAGAGCACTTTGGATCCAGTGACCACAACTGTCCTGGTTTTAACATAGTTATGGAAAAAGATTAAACAGGTCCACAGATTAAGGTGTGAAACTGGAGCAGGGCCAATTTTGGGACTATTTGGCAGAATCGAGGCGAGGTTGATTGGGTGAATTAAAAATCGTACAACAGCAAGTTTAAGTCCAACAGGTTTATTTCGAAGCACCAGCTTTCGAAGCGCAGGTGATCATCCTAAAAGGTGAAATGCTGAAACTAAATGTGTTTGATATTACATTCCATGACACTGCTATCCTGTTGCTATAAATTCTGTGCCTTATGATTGTGCTCCACAACCACCTGATGAAAACGCAGCGCTCGGAAACCTTGTGCCTCCGAATAAACCCGCTGGACTGGAAGCTGGTGTTGTGTGATTTTTAACATTGTCCACCCCAGTCCAACAACCTCTCCTCCACACTATGATTACCATCGATTGGGTGAGTCTGTTTGAAGGAAAAGAAATGACTGACAAATGGGAGGCTTTTAAAAGTGTGGTCTCAAGAATCCAAGGCCAGTGTGTTTGAGTGAAGGGAAAATCTGGCAGGTTCAGAGATCCCTGGCTGATGAGAGATCTTGAGGCTCTGTTCAGGAAAAAGTAAGCAGCATACATTGACTTTAAGCTATTTGTATCTTTTTCCAGTCCGAAAGATACAATCAATCTGTGGAGACCGTACAATCCTCTCAGGTCCGTGCAGAACTCCTGATCTGTAGAACTCATTCAAATGCCTGTGACTATCTGATTCACTTCCGAAAAGACTCACCTATATATGTAACATCCTCCCATGGCTATCTCCTACCCTGTCAATGCAAGCTGTTCCAGTCTCTCCATCTGTTCAGTCATCTCCATAACCTTCTCCAGCTGTTACACCCCTATCTGTGGAAACGTCACCCTCCCCGACAACCCTTCCCAATTTGACCAAAATGGAGAAGGTTACTAATGCTCCCTTATCCGTGAAACTGTCTCTAACCAAAATTACTGTCCTTTCCTCCTGGTAAAAATGTCCGACTCCACATCCTCTATATCTAAATAACCTGCAGAACCTTATTCTTTCTTTAACTATAAACATCTTCTGTCGCGACTGCCCTCCACATAGCTGTGTGTTCTTCTAATCTATAAAACCGTCTTGATTTCCATAATCTGCTCCATTCACCAAAACCACTGCTGTCTGTGTGAAACACCCCATCCTACCAACATCCTTCTACCTGTAAACTGCTCCATCCCTTCCAATCTCCCCATCTCCATGAATACCTGTAGGCCCTACAACTATCAACATTTATGTAACACCCTGTGGTTCTATGGTCCTCATTTTTGGTGAAAACACCTCCAGTCTTCACACCCCTCCCAGTCTGGGTTGTATGCTCCAGATCAGACTATTGCTGTCAGTGTTACCCTCGACAATCTGAGCACACCTTCCTATTTGCGTCTCTTCATTCAGATCACATCCTTCCCAGCATGCTGAAACCTCTTTGTGCCATTGTAACCCTCCATATTTAGAACGTAGTACAGTACAGCACAGCGCAAGGCCCTTCGGCCCTCAATGTTGTGCTGACCTTTTATCCTACAGACCCTACATTGTACTATCAGCCATATGCCTATCTAAGAGTTGTTTAAATGTCCCTAATGTATCGGACCCTACTACCACTGCTGGCAGTGCAATGTACGCACCTGCTACAGTATATGTGAAGAACCCACCCCTGACATCTCCTATAAACCTTCCTCTGATCACCGTCAATTTATGTCCCCTCGTTATTTCCATTTTTGCAATGGGAAAAGTATGTGGTTATCCTCTCTATCTAAGCCTCAAATCATCTCATTCACTTTCAATAAGTTATCTCTCGTCCCTTTTCATTCCAAAAAGTCAATCCCTAATTCCCTCAACCTTTCTTCATAAGATCTCCCCTCCAGTCCAGGCAGCATCCTGATAAATCTCCTCTACACCTTCTCTATACCTTTTACATCTTTTTGATGATGAGGCAACCAGAATTGAACACAATATACCAAGTGTTGTCTAACCAGGTCTTGATAGAGCTGCAGCATAACCTCATGACTCTTAAACTCAATCCCCCTGCTAATGAAAGCCAATACACCATACGCCTTCTGAATAAAGCTAAGAACTTGATTAGCAGCTTTGACGGATCAATGGACGTGGACCCCAAGATTCTTCTGTTCCTCCACACTGTCAAGAACACCGCCTTTCTCCCTGTAAAGGTTGTCCTTGGAATTCTTCAATCTTAAACCCTCCCAATCTTGGGAACTTCCTTCAATCCTGACAACACTCGTACATTGCGAAACCTCTTCAAGTCCCGATAATCCTCCTTACCTCTGTAACCTCCTTTATTAGTATCTTCCCTCAAAATTCCTGAAACCTTTTTTTGCCACAGCAATACTCCTGATATCTGCATAACTCTCCAGAATGGCTGTACACAGCTTCAGGTTCCCAGGCTGGGAGATGTGAGCTCAGATGTGAATCTATTTGCCCATTCTGTCTGTGTGCCTGATACTGACCTGGTGCTTTTGGAAACTTCCAGATATATGTTACTGATCAGAGCTCACCTCATCGAAGCCTTTCTTTGGAAAGTTCTTTTTTTGCCATTAT
Organism: Chiloscyllium punctatum; assembly: GCF_047496795.1. Taxonomy (NCBI): domain Eukaryota; kingdom Metazoa; phylum Chordata; class Chondrichthyes; order Orectolobiformes; family Hemiscylliidae; genus Chiloscyllium; species Chiloscyllium punctatum. The sequence goes on from NC_092786.1 coordinate 5,219,817, forward strand.
TTTCTAGCAGCCGTTTCGCGAGATGCAGGAATTGGGGGGTTTCCATTTTGAGGGAATGAAACCTTTATCACTGGAAATTGGGAAGACTTCCAAAATGAGGACGGTCGTCCGGGGACAGGAGACATATTCCTGTTAGGGTGAAAGAAAAGGCCAGTAGGTGTATGGAATGCAAGATGAGGAGAGAAATAGAGGTATAAGTTTTGAAAAAGAAGTCAACGTATCTCAGGAGAGAGTGTGAATCCTTAGGAGAGTATAAAGGCAGTAGGAATATACTAAAGTGGGAGATCAGGAGGGCGAAAGGGGGACATGAGATAGCTTTGGCAAATAGGGTTAAGGAGAATCCAAAGGGTTTTTATAAAAATATAAAGGACAAATGGTAACTAGGTAGAGAATAGGGCCCCTTGAAGATCATCAAGACACCCTGCACTTGGAGCTGCAGGAGATGGGGAGATATTAAACAAGTGTTTTACATCAGTATTTACTGTGGGGAGGGCATGGAAGATACAGAATGTAGGGAAATAGATGGTGTCAACTTGCAAAATGTGCATATTACAGAGGAGGAGGTGCTGGATGTTTTGACATGCATAAAGGTGGATAAATCCCCAGGTCCTTATCAGGTCATAGAGTTATACAGATGTAGAATATGAAATAAACACCCTTCGGTCCAACCCGTCCACGCCGACCAGATATCCCAACCCAATCTAGACCCACCTGCCGGCACCGGGCTCATATCCCCCCCAAACCATTCCTATTCGTATATCCATCCAAATGCTTTTTAAATGTTGCAATTGTACCAGCCTCTACCACATCCTGTGGCAGCTCATTCCATACACGTGCCACCCTCTGTGTGAAACAGTTGCCCCTTAGGTCTCTTTTATATCTTTCCCCTCACCCTAAATCTATGCCCTCTCATTTTGTACTCCCCGACACCAGGGAAAAGACTTTGCATATTTATCCTATCCATGCCCCTCATAATTTTGTAAACCTCTATTAGGTCTCCCCTCAGCCTCCGATGCTCCAGGGAAAACAGCCCAAGCCTGTACAGCCTCTCCCAGTAGCTCAAATCCTCCAACCCTGGCAACATCCTTGTAAATATTTTCCGAGCCCTTTCAAATTTCACCACATCTTTCCGATAGGAAGGAGACCAGAATTGCACAAAATATTCCAACAGTGGCCTAACCAATGTGCTGTCCACCCGCAACGTGACTTCTCAACTTCTGTACTCAATACTCCGAACAATAAAGGAAAGCATACCAACACCTTCTTCACTATCCTATCTACCTGCGACTCCACTTTCGAGGTGCTAAGAACCTGCACTCCAAGGTCTCTTTGTTCAGCAACACTCCCTCGGAACATACCATTAATTGGGTAAGTCCTGCTGGAATTTGCTTCCTGTTCCTTTCTGGTTATCTTCAGCCACATTCCCATGCTGTTCCGATGCTTCACGTTTTCTATTTGGATTTGGAAAGCTCCTTTCAACTGAACCTTGTACCTGCATCCTCTCTGTCAGTTTAAAGTCCTGTCCATAAACCTACTGACATGATTGGCCAGGACACTGCTCCCAGCACGGTTGTTTTTAATTCACTCGTGAGATGTTGCTATCTCTTTCTGGCCAGCATTTCATGTCCACCCCCGAGCTGCCCTTGAGCTGAATTGCTTGCCAGGTCATTTCAGGGGGCTGTGGAGAGTCAACCTCGTTGCTCTGCGTCTGGAGTCACATGTAGGCCAGACCTGCTGTCAATAACCGATTTCCTTCCTTAAAGGATATTAAGCAGTTAGATGGGTTTAGCTGACGCCGACATTAAGTTCTGGATGATCAGGCTGGTGAGAATAACCTGAGGTCATCACCTGTCCCACTCGTAGTTCACCCGTCACGGAGTACTGATCCCGTGCACCATGAATCGAAACGCTTTCACCATGACCGTTGTTTGATCCTGACACCTTCCTGCACTCTGGTGATAGCACTCTGTAAGGTTATATGGGGCAGCACGATGGCTCAGTGGTTAGCATGGCTGCCTTATAACACCAGTGACCCGGTTTCAATTCCAGTCCCGGGCAATTGTCTGTGTGGAGTTTACACGTTCTCCCCATGTCTGCGTGGGGTTTCTCCAGGTGCCCCAGTTTCCACCCACCGTCCAAAGATGTGTAGATTAGGTGATTCAGCCATGCTAAATTACCCATAGTGTTCAGGGAAGTGCAGGATTGACACATTAGTCAGGGTAAATAGGGTGGGGGAATGGTTTTCGGCAGGATGTTCTTCAGAGGGTCCGTATGGAGTTGTTGGGCGAAATGGTCTGTTTCCACACTCTGGAGACTCTCTGAAGGTAGCCAGGGAGGAACTGAAGAATGGACTTAGGACAGCTAGAATGGGACATGAAAAAGCTTTTTTGGGAAAGATTAAGGAAAACCGTAACGCATTTTCCACTTATGTGAGGAACAAGAGGATGGTCAGAGTGAGGGTAGGGCCAGTCAGGGAGAGTGGAGGGAACATGTGACAGGAGGTAGAGAAGATCCTTAATGCAAACTGTGCTTCAGTATTCACTACTGTGAGGCACCTTGTCATTTGTGAGGACAGCATAAAAAGGACTGATATATACGAACAGGTGGATGTTAAGAAGGAGGATGTGCTGAGAATTGTGTAAAACATAAAGGTAGATAAGTCTATTGGACCAGACGGGATATGCCCAAAGTTAACACAGGAAACGATTGCTGCGCCTTTGGTGATGACCTTTGCACCCACACTGTCCACCGGAATCGTACCAGATGATTGGAGGGTAGCAAATGTTACTTCCTTGTTCAAGAAAGGAAATAGGGATAATCCTGGGAATTACAGACCTCACTTTCTTCTGTCTGTGGTATGCAAATTATTGGAGAGGACTCTGAGAGAGCGGATTTATGACTCCGTAGAAAACTATAGTTTGATGAGAGGTAGTCAGCATGGCTTTGTAAGGGACAGGTCTCTCCCTCACAAATCTTATTGAATCCTTTGAGGATGTGACAAAACACCTTTATGGATCATTCAGAAAGTACAGAGGCCTGGGATACAGGAAACCTGTCTGTCTGGATATGGAATTCCTGGCTCATAGAAGACAAAGGGTGGTATAGATGGGAAGCATTCAGTATGGAGCTCGGTGAACAGTGGTGTTCTGCAGGGATCGGTTGCAGGACCTTTGCTCTTTGTGTTTTTTTTATAAATAATTTGGATGTGTGAGCCCTCATGCCCCGCCAACCCCCGAAAACACCCCGCTGCTCGGCCCCAAACCCTTCCAACACCGCCCCCACCCACACCTCAACATCACCTCCCACCCGTTCTCAAACCCTTCCAACACCAACCCACGCCAGCCCTCCGCCACAACAACCACCCACCGCCACCCTCCACTTGCCACCCAACCCGCCCCCAAACCTATCAAGCATCACCCTCTGCCCACCTCCAACAGTTCACTCCAATCCCCAAACCCATCCAACATCACCCTCCGCTTGCCTCCAACAGTTCACCCCAACCCAAACCAATCCAACACCGACCCACGCTGCCCCCGCCTCCAAAACCGTCCAACGCCACCCTCCACTTGCCACCCACCCCTCCCCTAAACCCATCAATCAGCACCCTACACCCACCTCCAACAGAGCACCCCCCCGCCCCAAACCCATCCAACATCACCGCCCGCCCACCTCCAACAGAGCACCCCGCCCGCTCCCAAACCCATCCATCATCACCCCCCGCCCGCCTCCAACAGAGCACCCCGGCCGCCCCCAAATCCATCCAATTTCACCCTATGCCTGACTCCAACAGTTCACACCAACCCCAAACCCATCCAACACCGACCCACACTGCCCCGCCTCCAAAACCGTCCAACGCAACCCTCCACTTGCCACCCCAAAACCCATCCAACATTACCCTCCGCCCGCCTCCAACAGAGCACCCCGCCCGCACCCAAACCCTCCCTGTGAAACCATCTCCAATCCCCACACCCATCCCAGTCTGGGCCATCTGTTTCAGATCAGGACATTGGTGTTTCTGTTACCTCTGGCACTCCGAGCAAATCTTCCAAATTGTGTCTATTCATTCAGATCTCATCCTCTTCAGCCTCCTGAAACTGCTTCCTGCCATTGTAACCCTCCCTGTTTAGAACACAGCACAGTTTCTCTTGTAAACACATCTTTCTGGTGACGAAATCTTATTTATTCCTGTGTCACAAGTTATTGCTGATACTTTCACAATTCCAAAAAAAACCGTAATTGACTTTTTCCCAGAAATTGCTGTCACAGCCTAATTCACTAGTTTGCAGTTTTAGTTAAACTTTGACCCTTTCCCGTTCCCTTCTGCCTGTATTCAGTCACATCCTTATGCTGTTCTGATGCTTCAACTTTTCTATTTGGATTTGGAAAGCTTCTTTCACCTGAACCCTGTCCCTGCATCCTCTCTGTCAGTTTAAAGCCCTGTCCATAAACCTACCGACATGATTGACCAGGACACTGCTCCCTGCAGTGTTGTTATTATTTCACTCGTGGGATGTTGCTGTCTCTGGCTGGCCAGCATTTCATGCCCACCCCGAGCTGCCCTTGAGCTTAGTGGCTTGCCAGATCATTCCAGTGGGCAGTTGAGAATCAACCTCCTTGCTCTGGGTCTGGATTCATACATAGCCCAGACCGGCAGCACCTAACAGATTTCCTTCCTTAAAAGGTATTAAGCAGTCATATGGGTATCCCTGCTACAGGCATTAAATTCTGGATGAAGAGTCGAGTGAGAGTAACAATAGGACATTGCCTAGCCCACTGATAGCTCCCTCATCCCTGAGTACTGCTCCCAGTACACATTCTTCCTAACCGTGGTTTGATCCTGATACCTTCCTGCACTCTGGTGATATCACTCAGTCTCTCTCCATGTGATATCTGTCATCGTGAGCGTCTAATTGCTGCCGGTGACCGTATCTTTTGCAGCTACTCCAGATCCTGAGGCAACAGAATTCTCCACTCCAGGGAGACGGGCAGCACAAGCCAGGGATGGAGACTGGAATATTCCAGATCTCTGTGGTCCTCAGTGCCATTCTCCATGTGTAATCCTGACTGCATCAGTCTAATTTCCCATTCTGTTCATTTCTCTCTATCCTGTAGGTACTCAGGATGCTCCTCACTCAGCAGAATTCCCAATTCCTGTTTCCTTCATCACCACATTGAAGACAGTCAGACAGCCAGAGAGATGGAGAGAGAGATCTGAAGCCTTCAATAAACCCTGCAGTGAGGTAAGATCACTCACAGTGAACAGAGCAGAACTTTGGTCCAGAAGACAAGACATAGATACGGTGTTGAAGAACGAACACAGAGCATAATGGTCCCAGGCTCAATCCCCACCGTCTTGTTAATTTTCATTTCTGCTGTACTGAGCCTTCCTCTGATAATATAGGAAGTTGACAGTTATCAATCCAGGCCTGTGCTGTCTTAGTGAGGATCAGTTCAACAGGGGAAAGCAGGCCTCCCTCAATGAGATGGTATTGAAACCTGGGATCTTTCTGTTATATATTCCCTCTCTCACACTGTCTCTTGTCGTGTGATGCAGTTATACAGCATGGAAAAATGCCTTTTGGTCTAACTTGTTGTCTTGAATGCTTGTTACTCACAGAAATTTCCTATTTCTGTAACCTCCGCCCCTCCCATATTCCCGCTGTATATTTGAAACCTACTCCAATGCTGATGACTCTCCCTGTGTGTAAATTGCTCCAGTGTCGATAACATGCCCAATCTCACTAATCTCTGTACAATAATCCCAATTTCTGTAATCTTGCACAATACTTACAGTGCCCCCGTCACTGTAAAATCCTCCAGCCTGGAGCAAAATACCCACCTGTGTACCTTCCTTAATCCACAAGAAAACATGATATCACTGTAACCTTCTGCAGGCCCTAAAACACTCCTGGCCTATAGCACCACACGACCTCAGTAAACTTCCCCCATCCCTACCGACCTCCTTATCTGTATTAACACGTCCAGACCCTTTTCAAGCCACAACAGCATTCCACATCTCTGTTCGCTCCTCCACTCCCGACAGCCGTCCCAGCACCTCAAACAATATCTCTTCATGTAATTCTGCAATTTGGGGGAGCACGGTGGCTCAGTGGTGAGGAATGGTGCCTCACAGTGCCAGGGAACCCAGGTTCGGTTCCAGAATTGGGTGACTGTCTGTGTGGAGTTTGTACATTCTCCCCGTGTCTGCGTGGGTTTCCTCCGGGTGCTCCGGTTTTCTCCCACAGTCCAAAGATGTGCAGGTCAGGTGGATTGGTCATTCTAAATTGCCCGTAGTGTTAGGTGCATTGTCGGCGAGAAGTGGGTCTGTGTGGGTAACCCTTTGGAGGGTCGGTGCGACCTTGTTGGGCCGAAGTACCTGCTCCCATGCTGTAAGGAATCTAATCTAAACTCTCCCTCTGCGTTCCATTTTACTTTCCCTAAATGTATCCCTCTATCCATTAACAGCCCCAAACCCTTAAAGCCTCCAAGTCTCTGTGAACGCCCACAGCTCCAACATCCCTCCTTAACCGTGTAACATTTTCCAGTCCTGAAACACTCTAAAAAAGTGGGCATCCTACAATCCTCCCTAACTGCGTAATCCTCTCAGGTCCCTGCAACACCCCCGATCTGTGGAACCAACTCCAATGCTTGTGACTCTCCCGATCAGTTTCTACAAGACTTACTATCTATGTAACATTCTCCCGTCGCTATCACCAGCCCTGTCAATGTAAGCTCCTCTCGTCTCTCCATCAATCTAATCATCGCCATAACCTTCTCCAGCTCTTACACCCCTATCTGTGTAAACGTTACACTCCCTTACTAACATCCCTTAAGCAGTGAGTGCAATGCTCCCTATCTGTGTTAGTGTCTCCGGGCTGTATTGCTGTTCCTGTCTCTGTAAGCTCTTACAGATTGTCCAGCTTTTCGGTACATATAATTTCCAGAACCTCAGCATCTGACATCAGCAAATGTTTTCATTAACTACAGCCTTCCATATCTTTGTTCGTTCCTCAATTCCATACAACTTCATAATCTCTGTAAATAGCAACATTGCATAAAATATTCCCTGTCTGTGTAAACTACCCCAATCCTACACTGTGAAGCCTCACTGTCATTTTGATCACCTGCAGTCTCTTCAGATCTCCCTGTATCTTTCCTGACTCCATTGAATACAGCTCATCTCATGTTATAACTCCTCTAACTCATATTTTACTCCCCATCTCTGTGATATTCTTCAGTTACTGCAATTCTCATTCTTTATCTTCAGAGCTTCCAATCCCCCTGATCGATGTAAGGTTATTTATCCCTTGCAGCATGTTTAACACCTGTAACAGCCTCCAACTCCTCAATATCTCCTGTTGCTGTAACCTAACCTCCTCAAATACTACAGCTCACTGTCTTTGTAATATCTTCCAGTAACTGCAACCCTGTCAATTTCTGTATCCTCCTCCAAAACAGCACTCCACATCGCTATGTAACTGATGGGAATGCTGCAAACCTGCCTTCACAGTCCTCTCTAGCTCTCTGATCTACTGCAGCCCGAGAACCCTCAGCATCTCTGGCTTCTCCAATCCCTACGCTTCTCCCTGGCTGTGTGAACTGAACCAACTCCTTCAACCCTCCCTATCTTACTCCTGCAGTTCCAACTATTGTCCATGTCAGTGTAATTCCCAGCACCAACAATCCTCCCGGTCTCTATAAACTCCTGTAGCTCCAACTACCACCAATATCTCTATAATCTCCAGACCTGATAATCCCCCTTCTCTGTATCTCCTGTAGCTCCAATGACCATCCCATCTGTGTAATCTCTAGTCCCTATATTCCTCCTGATCTCTGTATCTCCTTCAGGACTGATAACCCTGTAACTCTCCCTGACATCTTTCAGCATGACAACCTACCTGACATCAAACCACCCAAACACTGGAACATCCTCCAGTCTCTACAGCCCAGCATTTCTCTGTTAGCTTCTCTGGGGTCTGTATTCCCCTTTATCTCCAGTTACAGATCCTTGCTCAGGAGAAAATGTCTCAGTACCTAATATGTAAGAACACAATCTTTGGTGTATCAATAAATTTGCGTCATTTTCTAAATTTTAACGACTGCAAGTTCAACCTTCTCCACCTCTTCTCATCAGTATCCCTCCATTTTGAAGACCAGCCTGGTGAACCTTCTCTGGGCTGCCTCCAATGCAAGGACATTTTCCCTCCAGGTAGGGGACCAAACCTGTTCACAGTATTCTCAGTGCGAGCTGATTGGAGTCCTCTATAGTTGTTACAAGCCTTCGTAATTTATTTCTCCATTCCCTTTGGAATCAATGCCAGCATTCTCTATGTCCTGCTGGCCCTGTACGCCACCTTTCTGAGATTTAGACACCAGGATTCCCACGTTACTCCGTGGTGTAGCTTTCTGCAGTTGATCTGAAACCAAGAGGTGACAGCAATAATCAGAAAAGTGTTGGAACGTGTGGTAAACGATCTGCCAGAAGTGATAACTGGACAGTTAAAAACCTATGGAAAAAGCGCAGACCATTTATCGGAGTAGAATTAGGCCATTCGGTCCATCGGGTCTATTCCACTATTTGATTATGGCTGAATTGTTTCTCAACCCCATTCTCTCACTTACTCCCTGTAACCATTGATCTCCTTACTCATCAAGATCCTGGCTATCTCTGAGTTAGATATGTTAAATCACTTAGCACCCACAGCCCCATGAGGTAGTGAGTTCAACGGATCCATCACCCTCTGGCTGAATAAATTCCTCCACGTCTCTATTCTAAAGGGTATTCCCTTCACTCTGAAGCTGTGCCCTTGGCACCTAGTCTCTCCTGCTCTTGGAAACATCTTGCCCACACTATCCAGGCCCCTCAGTATTCTGTAAGTTTGAATGATATTCTGCCGCTGCCTCTGAAACTTCATCAAGTGCAGACCCAGAGACTTCACGTGCTCCTCATATGACATGAATTTCATCCCTGAGATCTTTCTTGGAAACCCATTTCTCGTACCCCTTCACATCCTTTGTCCAGACTCTTAATGAATAACGTGTAGCGTGTCGTCCCAACACTGACCCCTGCGGAGCTCCCCTCATCACCAGTTCCCATCGTGAAAAAGACCCCTTTCTTCACACTCTCTGCCTTGTGCCAATCAAACAAATCCTCTCTCCATGCTCAGCATGTTGTTGTGACAGGGAAATGTCATTTCACACCCACTGCTGGATTTATTTTTCTGTCTGGCTGTAAACAGCAGAGTTTCACCATTACCTTCCCATCTGTAATTCCCTGGAGAAGGTGGTGGGGAGCTGCCTTCCTGACCCACTGCAGTCCTTTGGGTGTAGGGACAGACACAGTGCTGGGAGGATGGAGAGTGGCTTGGAAGGCACCTTGGAAATGTTGGTGTTTCCGTGCACCTGGAGCTCCTGTCCTTCCAGGGTATAGTGATTCCGGGTTTGTGAAGTGCTGTTGAAAGGGCCTGCCTGAGTGACCTCAGTGCGACTTGTAGATCTTTTATTCCTTCATTCATTCATGGACATGAACTTTGATGGCTGAGTCAGCAGTTCTTGTTGATTTTGTGTTGTTCCTGAGAAGGTGGTGAGCTGCCTTCCTGAGCCACTTCACCAGTCGGTGGAAATTCTGATCACCTAAAATCTCTGCCTTTTAAAATTTGTCACCCCTTCAGCTTCTGGAACACTCCATATAACTGTAATCAATGACAGCACAGATCCCCTTCCTAAATCTCTATAATTACAATGGTAGCGTGTGCTAAATTGGCACTTTTCGTCCTCTTTATCCATCTCATGACTTCCAGCATCTACAATCCCATATTTGGAATGCTTCCATTCTCTGCACCTCCTCATGTCCTGAGGGACCTTGGACACCACCAGTGCTTGAATGTTTATATTCCACCTAGTTACTGCGAGACTTCTAACTCTGTAACATCCAACAGTCTCCAGTACCATACAACACTTGCTGGCTATCAATTTGCATTTGTTGAAGTCTACACATCTCTGTAAGCAGCTCAGAAAAAGCCCTTTAGACTCTACAAAGCTCCATCATGAACAAGCCACTATCTTTCTCTTACCTTTGCCGCCTTCTCTCACACTATATTCCAGTAAACCTCTTTAGTTGCTGCAGGTCTCCCTAGCTCCCCGATAACCTGTTCCATCCCATACAGCTTGCTCAATCACTTTAACATCCTCTGCTCTGTCTAATCCTCCTTTTTTCCACTGTCTTCCAGGCACAACAGCGATCCTGTAAGAGAGCAGTGCGGAACGGGCTGTTATAAATCTCGACTGAGGCTTGAGGCCTACCATTACCTCGGAGTCACAAGGGGAGAGACCCTGAGAGCGAGCAGTAGAATATTAATCAGCAGTGAGGATCAAGGCCGACTGGGACTTGGAGTTGGAGAAACAGCAGAGCAGGAGGCTTGAAATCAACACCGAGTCACAGAGGGAGTGACCATGTGAGGGAGCAACATGGAGCCGGAGCTTGAGGCTCACTCACGTCTAGGAGGTGAATGCACCAACATGGGACGATAATAAGCAGCACTGAGGATCGAGGCCTAGTCATGCCTGGGATTCACAGAGAAGGTGACCCTGTGAGGGAGCAGAGTGTAGTGGGAGCTGGAGGATTGCACACCCCTGGCAGTCACAGAGATGGTGACCCTGTGAGGGAGCAGAGTGTAGTGGGAGCGGGAGGATTACACGTATCTGGGAGTCACAGAGACGGTGACCCTGTGAGGGAGCAGAGTGGAGTGGGAGCTGGAGGATTGCACACCCCTGGCAGTCACAGAGATGGTGACCCTGTGAGGGAGCAGAGTGTAGTGGGAGCGGGAGGATTACACGTATCTGGGAGTCACAGAGAAAACCTTCTGCTGCTGGGACCTGCCTGCACTGAGTTTGAATGAAGTGCAAGAGCCATCACAGAAAAGGCTGTATGTTCATTGGCTAATAAATACACCGTTATTAGTAACCGTCAGTTAATTGCTGTAAGTCAGCAAATTTACTTTTTAACTTCTGAAGTAAAGATTGATCTCAGAAATATGAGGGGGATGTGAAATTCTGAGCCAGTATAATAAATTACGCTCAGTAAGCCACAGTGTAATAAGGGACTTAACATATTATGATGTCCCTGATGTTAACTTAATTCTAAGTAATTAAGTAAGTTACTCTAGACATGTTGCATTTTAAGACATGGCAAGGCATGCTTGTCAAATGGAAAATGTGTTCTGTTACATTGGGAAGTCAGAGCACCTGCTCATGTCCTCGATGAACACTGGGTCGTGGAGCTCAGACAGTGACGAGACACTCTGTCATGCTGAGAGTTATGGGGATAGCACACACACAGAACAGACCACCCTGCAGACATGACAGCCTGGAATAATTAAGGGATAAGGTCTAGGCAATCGAAGAGAAACAGCCAGGGAATCCAGGTATAGCTTGACGTCTCCCTCCCAATTCAGTTTCCCATTTCGGAAGCTGATGAAGGTGCAGTCAGAGCCATGTCTGTGGTCCCACAAGCAGCCTGACTGTATAGGAGTGGAGGGAGAAGGAAGGAGGAGCAATAGTCACAGAGGAGTCAGGAAAGTGAAGAAGGTGTAAGTATGTCTGTAATTCCAGGATAGTGGGGTTAAGAATGTTACTGTGTCTGCACGACAATCGTCTGGTGGCCAGTGAGCAGTCAAAGCTCATGTCCACGTTGGTAGGGATGGCATAGGTAGGAAAAGTGAAGTGGTCTGGGAATCAGAATTTAGGGAGCTAGGTGGATGGTTAGCAAATGGGAACTCAAATGTATCAATCCCTGGAATACTCCCAGGGCGTGTCCAAGTGAGAACAGGACTCAGAGTTTTAGGTAGATGAGAGTGTGACTGGAACGATGGTGCAGCAGGAAGGGCTTCAGATTCCTGGGTCATTGGCACCTATCTGGGGAAAACAGCAACTGTACAAACTGGATGGGCTAACATGTGACAGAGCTGGGACTGAATTCCTTCTGGGGTGTGTGGGTGGAATTGAAAATAACTTGGCGTGTGTATGGGATCCAAAAAGGAATAGTGGAGGAGACTACCAAGATTCTCAAAATAATGGGAGATACAGTTGGTACTAATTTCCAACAACAAGTATGTCAGTGGAAGATGGAGTAAGACAGAAAGCCTTAATTTGAGGTATTCTGCATGGACATGAATACTCGGAGTGTGGGGAGTTCCAGTTGCAGATTGCTGTGTGGTAATCTGATGGACTGATCACCGAGAGCTGGCTCAAGGAATAGCAGGACTGGGTGTTAAATATTGCTGGGGATAAAGGATTTCAAAATGATAGAAGGGAAGAGAAAGGATGAAGGTAGAAGTATTGGTTGAGATTAGCATTAGTTAAGGGGTCCAAGAGAAAGAGGATCCGTCCAAGGACAGAATGAATTTGGCTGGAGCTACAGAACAAAAAGTATACAATTAAACTGAGGTACAGTCTATCAGCCAGCAACCATTGGAAAGGGTGGAGAGAATAAATATGCAGGGGCATTTGAGAGCGATGATAATACTACAGATTAGTTATACTGGGAAACTTAATTTATCCAAATATTGACTGGGTTATTGTGGTGCAGGGTCATAAGGGACCAGTATCCCTAGATTATATGGAGGAGAGCACACTTCAGGAGAATGTGTGCAGCCCAAGAGAGCATGTACTGTTGGACCTGGTCCTTGGGAAAGAGATGGGGCATGTGGATCCAGTGTCAGTAGGGGAACGTTTTGGGGTGCAGCGATCATTTTATTTTTGTGAAGTTCAGAATGATGGGAGAGAATGATATGCAATAATTGAGAGTGAGAAACATTAGTTGACTGACAGCAGCCTTCAATAAGGCAAGAATGAAGCTGGGAATTTGTCAACAAGGCCAGTGAAATTGTAGCTTTAAATAGCTAGGTCAGATGGAGCTGGGATTGTGGAGATGTGGCTGTAGTGTGACCACGACTGAGAACTGGATAATCAAAGGTTTTCCCCATTTCTACAGGAAAGATAAATAGGCCAACACAGTGTAGTAGTATAATGTATAAAGGATGGGATCAATATTATTGTGATGCTAATCAATTCACACACTGATGCTCCCTGTCCTCATCCCTCACCACTGCGTATTGATCCTATCAGATATTGGTAACCTTTGAAAACTTCAGAAAATAGCACAGTATAGAGGAGATGACTCTGTCCACTGTCTGCATTGGACAAGATGTAACGTTTGTTAAAGCCCGAGTTCTGTCTCCCCAGACAGTGTAGAACTTCAGGTGCAGATCACGGCACCTTTTTAAAACGGTTTGAGAATTTCTGCATCTACTCCGCTTCCATGTGTGACTCCCAAGTCCCTACCATACTCTGGGTGAAATAACAACTTTCTTCACCACTTCTCTAATATTTCATCCAATTACATTAAAGATTCATCGCTGGTAATTGAGCTCTCTAACAGCAACAAGATGTTGTCTCCCTTTCTACCCATGTCCCTGACAATATGTGCACCCCAATCAAATCTCCTCTCAGCATCCTCCGTTCCAATCTTTCCCCATAACTGCACTTCCCCGTTCACAGGGTGGAGAATCTCCTCTGTACTCTCTCCAGTCCAATGCCATCCTTCCATGTGATGGATTGACCAGAACTGCACACAGTCCCCAAGCTCTGACTGAACTCATTACTTATACAGTTCCAGCATAAGCTTCCTGCTCTGAAGTTCATTATTTTGTCTGATAGAGGAAATAATGCCATTTGCCACATTAACGAGATTATTGATGTTTCAGCTACCTTCGTTTATCTGCCCACACTGACCATATTCTCATTTTATTCTGCATTCCTCTCTATTGTCGATGTCCCCAAATGCCTTGCCTTGCACTTCTCTGGGTTGTTTGCTCCATTCCCCTGGATCCTATAGTTTCTGTTTTTAAACAGTCTGCCATGGGATCTCTCGTCAAATCCAAGAAATTCACATGCATTTGCAGGTTCGTGCCTCAGACCGACACAGTCAGATTAATTACACACGATCTTCCTTGAACAAATCCAGACCGACTGTCCTGGAGTCCCTGGGACTTCCTCAGTGACTGTTTATCCACTGTCTCAGAATTCCAGCCGCGACCTATTCAGTCAGTCCCTTGTTTTACATTAAACAAAGTTGCGGTAGTAGCCATTCTCCAGGCCTCCGGCACCATCCCTGCATCCAGTGAGGATTGGATAATGTGGGTAACTCTAAGGAAGCAAATTTTCGCCGGCTTCTTTTCACAGTCTGGAACATGGTGTTACCCCATTTTAAGGATTTGAATCTCCTGTAAAATTCTCCGCTCCAAGTTTGTCGCGAGAGTGGAAAAGGCCCGTACTGGGTGGAATTTGTAAAATGTGACCAAGAAAGTTTCCTCAATCAAGACGTAGATGGCTCTATGCTACTCAGGCGGGTGCAACACTGGACCTCTCCTCAGAAAACAAGGTCAGGCAAGTGACTGAAGTATCAGTCAGAGAGCACATTGCGTCCAGTCACCACAACTGTCTTTGTTTTAACATAGTTGTGGAAAAAGATCAGGCAGGTTGACAGATTTAGGTCTTAAACTGGAACTGGGCCAATATTGGGGCCATTCAGCAGGATCGAGCAGGGGTTGATTGGGTGAAGGTAAAACTCACACAACACTAGGGTATAGTCCAGATGGTTTACAGAGGAACCTCGATTATCTGAACGAGATGGGCGGGCACTATTTCGTTCAGATAATTGATTATTTGGTTAATCGATTCAATACCTTTCCTCTGAGGCTCGGAGTTTTCAGTTCAGTCTGCTCCCTGTTCAGGTGACTAGGCAGCAGCAAGCCATGAGTGAGCCTCCATACCCCGTCAGACCCCAAAAAACTCGCTCGCCTCCAAACCCATCCAACACCGCCCCCACCCGCCCCTCAACGTCGCCCCCCACCTGTCCCAAACCCACCAAAAAGCGGCCCCTTCTGCCAAAACCGTCCGAAACCACCCTCCACTCGCCGCCTGCCCCCACTTCCCAAACACGTTCGACATCAACTTCAGCCCATCCCCAAACCCGTCCAACACTGCCCTCCGTCTACCACACCAACCGTCCAATCCATGTCCACGCCCATGCCCCCATCAACCCCTCCCCCTTCTGGGCAGCTGGAGTGGACACCAGCAGTAAGACATCTACTGCCTTTGCGGGGGTAAGTCTCCAAACAACGCACATGCACATGTACACACACGTTCAGACAGCCACACACAACTTTTTACTGCAACATCTCAAAAAGTTTCACTTCTGCCCTATACAGGACAATGTTCAAGAGAATATCTGGAAAAGGGGGGGTTTAGGATTTACCCCTATATATAACTGTCAGCTAAGTGTGGAGAGAGGGCGAGAGGTCAGTCATTTGGAGGTGGTCCCTGGGCTCGATGTCCAGGACTGTTCTCAGCAGTATTTCAGTGAGCCGAGATCTGTTTTAATTAGTGTAAACAAAAATAAACACAATCATGGTTGAAATGACTCTTTGATGTAATGTTTCTATTGGGAACTCAAGATCTCCTTTGAATAATCTGATATTGGTTTAATTGATATTTGGATAATCGAGGTCCCTTTGTATTTGAAAGTGCTAGGTTTAGAAGCTCTGGTGATCATTCTAAAACGATGAAGGACTTAATGGAAGCTTGTTTAATATTTCATTCCATGACACTGCCGTCCTGTTGCTATAAATTCGTTGCCTTTGGATTGTGCTCCCAAATCCACCTGTTGAAGAAGCAGTGCTTCGAAAGCTAGTGCTTGCAAATAAACCTATTGGACTATAACAAGGTGTTGTGTGATTATTAACTTTGCCCACCCCAGTCCAACACCGGCATGTCCAAATCATGACTAAAATCGATTGGGTCAGTCTGTTTGCATGAAAAAGAATGACTGGCAAATGGGAGGCTTTTAAAAGTGTGATCTCAAGCATCCAGTATGTCCCTGTTCGGGTGAAGGGAAAAGCTAGCAGGTTTAGGAATCCCTAGCCGATGAGAGGTGTCGTCACTCTGTTCAGGAAAAAGGGGAAGGCACACATTGTCTTTAATGTTTCCGATTCTATGTAACCTCTTACAGTCCTAAAGACACAATCAATCTGGGGAGACCCAAAAGGCCTCCCATGTCCCTGCAGCACTCCCAAACTGTAGATCCCACCCCAAATCATGTGACTTTCAGTTCCTTTAAGACTCAGTAATCTGTGTAACATCCTCCCATCACTCGCAACCCACTATTAATGTAATCTCCTCCAGTCTCTCCATCTACTACTCATCTCCATAACCTTCTCCAGCACTTACACCTCTATCTGTGTAAACGCCCCCCTCCCCGACAACCCTTCCCATTTTTACCATTCTGGAGGAGGTTACTAATGCTCCCTTATCTGTGAAACTGTCTCCAACCAAAATTACTGCCTTGCTGGAAAATCTGTCAGACTCCACACCCTCCATATCTAACTAATCTGCAGAACCTAAACCTTCCTGTATCTATAAACATTATCCATGACTACCCTCCATATCTTTGTTTGATCCTCCAGTCTATATAACCCACTTTCTCTCTAAACTTCTCCATTCACCTAAAACACTCCTGTCTGTGTAAACTACTCCATCCTACCAACATCCATATCTGTTTAAAATGTTCCATCCCTCCCAATCTCCCCAGCTCTATGAACTCCTGCAGGCCCGATAGCTCTCCACATTGCTGTAACACCCTCGTGGTTATATGGTCCTCCTTCCCTGTGAAATCACCCCAGTCCCCACAGCCCTCCCAGTCTGGGTCGTCTGTTCCAGATCAGACTATTGGTGTCTCTATTACCTGTAGCACTCCGAGCAAACCCTTCCTAATTGTATCAATTCATTCAGATCCCATTCTCTCCAGCTTCCCGAAACACCTTCCTGCCATTGTGACCCTCCCTATTTAGAACACAGAACAGTACAGCACAGTACAGGCCCTTCGGCCCTTGATAATGTGCCGCTCTTTTATCCTACTCTAACCTGCAGACCATTCAAGGAAGAAAAGAACAAAGAAAATTCCAGCACAGGACCAGGCCGTTCGGCCCTCCACACCTGTGCTGATCCAGATCCTCTGTCTAAACCTGCTGCTTATTTTCTATGGATCAGTATCCTTTTGATTCCTGCCCATTCATGCATCTGTTTAGATACATCTTAAATGATGTCATCGTTCCCACCTCTACCACCTCCGCTGGCAACGCGTTCCAGGCCCCCATCACCCTCTGCATAAAGAACGTTCCATGTATATCTGTCCTAAACCTTTCCCCTCTCACTTTGAGCTTGTGACCCCCAATAAGTGCATTCCACACTCTGGGGAAAAAAGCTTCTTGCTGTCCACCGTGTCTACACATCTCATGAGTTTGTAGACATCAATCAGGTCTCCAGTCAACCTTTGTCTTTCCAATAATATCTGTTCAACCTCTCTTTATAGCTAGCCCCTTCCATACCAGACAACATCTGGGTGAACTTCCTCTGCACCCTCTCCAAAGCATCCACATCCTTTTGGTAATGTGGTGATCAGTACTGTATGTAACATTCCAAATGTGGCCGAACCAAAATCCAATACAACTTTAACATGAACTGCCAACTTTTTTCACTCGAGAGCCCGTCCAATGAAGGAAAGCATGCTGTATGCAGCCTTAACCACTCTACTGACCCGCGTTGTCACCTTCAAGGAACAATGGACCTGAATACACAGGTCTCTCTGTCCGTCAATTTTCCCCAGGACTTTTCCATTCACTGTATAGTTCACTTTTGAATTGGATCTTGCGAAATGCATCCCCTCGCATTTGCCTGGCTTGAACTCCCCATCTGCCATTTCTCTGCCCATCTCTCCAATCGATCTATATACTGCAGTGTTCTCTGACTGTCCCCGTCACTATCTGCTACTCCACTAATCTTAGAGTCATCTGCAAACTTGCTAATCAGGCAACTGATACCTTCCTCCAAATCATTTATGTATATCACAAACAACAGTGGACCCAGCACAGATCACTGTGGAACACCTCAGGGCACAGGTCTCCGTTTTGAGAAATTCATTTTACTGTAATCCATGTGCATATCCAAAAGTTAATTAAATGTCCCTAATGTTGCTCTCTCTACCACCAACGCTGGCAGTGCATTCCACATACCCACCACTCTCTGTGTAACGTAAGTACCTCTGACATCTCCCATAAACCTTCCTCCAAAGTACCTTAAAATTATGCCCCATCGTTATAGCCATTTTTACAATGGGAAAATTCTCAGGCCAATCCACTCTGTGTATGCCTCTCATCATCTCGTACATCTCTTATCATCTCGTACACCTCTATCATATCAGCTCTCATCCTTTTTCATTCCAATTAGAAAAGCCCTGGCATCCCCAACATTTTTTCATTAGACCTACCCTCCAATCCACAAAACATCCTTACAAATCTCTGCACCCTCGTCAAAGCTTCCACATCTTTCCTGTAATGAGGCGACCGGAACATAACACAATATTCCAAGGAGGATTAACCAGGGCTGTATGGAGCTGCAGCATAACCTCACAGGTCTTAAACTCAATCCCTTGGCTAATGAAAGCTAACACATCACACGCCTTCGGACCACCCCTATCAACTTGGCTGGCATCTTTGAAGGATCGATGGATGTGAACCCCAAGGTTCTTCTGTTTCTCCACACTACGAAGAATCCTGCCTTTAACCCAGTAGAGGTTTTCTGCAGAATCCTTCAATCTTAAACCCTCCCTATTTTGGTATCTTCCTCCAGTCCCCACAAAACTCATAGACTGTGAAACGTCTTCACGTCCCTACAATTCTACCTAGCTCTAGAACCTCCTTTATTGACGTGCACCCTCAAAACTACCAAAGCCAATTTTAGCCACTTCAATATTATTAATAACTGCAAAATCCTCCAATCCTGATTTCCTCCCTAACTCTGTAACCCCCACCATCCGCCATTGCCTCTCTGGGGAACATTGCAGAGGAAGGAAGAGTTTTCGAGTCCAGGTCATGTTACGGAGGTAGGAAGGGCTGCAGAACCTGGAGGATAGTACAAATGTAGGAAGGGACGGGGATCCTGCAGGAGGTTAGATGGAGCGGGATTCATATAACCTGCAGGATGGGACCGAGACTGTGTTGTGGAACCTGAAGGATATTTTAGTCTGAATGGTTCATTTGTTTTTGATTAGACTATTAGCCTGATCTTGATGACTTAAGTTTGCAGATGTTTACAAGAATTGGCTGTGGACAGCTTCAGATTCCCAGGCTGGGAAATGTGTGTTCAGATGTGAATCTATTTGCCCATTCTGTCTGTGTGCCTGACACTGACCTGGTGCTGCTCTAATAGAAAGCACTCTCCATGTATCTGTTAACCTCCAGATCGACAGGACTGACCAGAGCTCACCTCATCAAAGCCTTCGTTTAGAATGTTCTTTTTTTTATTATTATTTTCAAGTGTCAGTTTCGTGCAGGAATTGCGTTGATTCCATGTTAAGAGAATGAAGCCATTATCATTGGAGATTAAGAAGCCTTCAAAAATGCGATAACGGCTTTCCAGAGACAGTACATAGTATTCCTGTTAGAGTGGAAGGAAATGTTGGTGGGTGTAGGGTATGCTGGATAACGAGTGAACAAAGGTTTAGGTTAAGAAACAGAAGGAAATATTTGTCAGGTATAGACATGAGAAATCAAGTGAATCCTCAGACTATAAAGGCAGGAGGAGTATACTTAAGAGGGAAATCAGGAGGGTAAAAAGAGGACTTGAGATAGCTTTGACAAATAGAGTTAAGGAGAATCAAAAGGATTTTTATAAATACATAAAGGACAGGAGGGTAACTAGGGAGAAGATCAGCAAGGCAGCCTTTGTGTGCAGCCGGAGGAGATGGGGGCGATACTAAGTGAGTGTTTTGCAACAGTGTTTACTGTGGCAAAGGACATGGAAGATATGGAATGTGGGGAATAGATGATGACACCTTGAAAAGCGTCCATATTAAAGAGGAGGAGGTGCTGGATGTCTTGAAATGCATAAAAGCGCATAAATCCCCAAGATCTGATCAGGTGTACCTTGGAATCTGTGGGAAGCTCGGGAAGTGATTGATGGGCCCCTTGCTGAGAAACTTGTATCATCGAGCATTACAGGTGAGGTGCTAGAAGACTGGAGGTTGACTAATGTGGTGCTACCATTTAAGAAAGGTGGTAAGGGAAAGCTAGTGAACTATAGACCAGTGAACCTGACATCAGTAGTGGGTAAATTGTTGAAGGGAATCCTGCGAGATAGGATTTACATATAATTAGAAAGGCAAAGAGTAACTAGGGATAGTCAGCATGACTTTATGTGTGGGAAAACATGTCTCAAGAAATTAATTGCATTTAATGAAGAAGTAACAAGAAGGATTGATGAGGGGCGATCATTGGATGTGATCTATATGGACTTCAGTGAGGTGCTTGAAATAGTTCCTCATGGGAGATTGGTTAGCAAGGTTAGATCTCATGGAATACAGGGAGAACTAGCTGTTTGGATAGAGAACTGGCTTGAAGGTCGAAGACAGAGGGTAGTGGCGGAGGGTTGCTTTTCACACTGAAGGCCGATGATGTGCCACAAAGATCGGTGCTGGTGCCACTAATTTTCGTCATTATATAAATGATTTGGACATGAACATAGGAAGTACAGTTAACAAGTTTGCAGATGACGCCAAAAAGTGAGAGATAGTGGACAGTGAAGAAGGTTACCTGAGATTACAACGGGATCTGGATCAGATGGGCAAATGTGCTGAGGAGTGACAGATGGAGATTAATTTAGATAAATGTGAGGTGCTACATTTTGGGAAAGCGCATCTGAGCAGAACTTGTACACATAATGGGAAGGTACTAGGGAATGTTGCTGAACAAGGAGACCGTGGAGTTCATAGCTCCTTGAAAGTAGAATCGCAGGTAAGCGGATAGTGAAGAAGGTGTTTGGTATGCTTTCCTTTATTGGTCAGAGTATTGATTATAGGAGTTTGGAAGTCATATTGCAGCTGTACAGCACACTGGTTAGGGCACTTTTGGAATATTGCGTGCAGTTCTGGTCTTTGTCCTATTGGAAGGACGTTGTGAAACTTGAAAGTATTTAGAAAGGTTTTACAATGATATTACCAAAGTTAGAAGATTTGAGCTATCGGGAGAGGCTGGAATGACTGGGACTGTTTTCTCTGGAGCGTCAGAGGCTATGGGGTGATATTCTTGAGGTTTATAAAATCATGAGGGGCATGGATAGGACAAACAGACAAGGTCTTTTCCCTGGGGTGGTAGAGACCAGAGCTGGAGGGCATAAGTTTTGGGTGAGAGATGAAAGATTTAAAAGGGATCTAAGGGCAACATTTTCACGCAGAGTGTGGTTATGTATGGAATGTACTGCCAGAGGAAGTGGTGGAGGCTGGAACAATTGCAGCATTCAAAACGCATCTGGATTGGTATATGAATAAAAAGGGTTTAGTGGGATATGGGCCAAGTTCTGTCAGATGGGACGAGATTAGGAAAGGATATCTGGTCGGCGTGGACGAGTTGGACTGAAGTGTCCATTTATGTGCTGTACGTCTCTCGGTCTCTGGCTCTAAATGTTTTCCACTGTTCATTTACAGCCTGACATTTCAGTCTGTTTCCCCTGTTTACCTTGGTCAGTTCTCTCTCAAAATCATGTAATTGGCTTTGTTACTGGTGCTCGGGTGTGCTTTATGGTCACTTTAAAATGTCATAATCTCTTTGAATTCTGGTGTAATTTCTTGGAGGATCTCGGTGTGATATTACTCATTCACTCAGCTTCATCACCCAACGGTCGATCTGATATAGTTACATCCCTAGCTATTTGCACAATAGAAACACTGACAAAAACATTCAAAGAGGATCTCGGATAATATTACTCTTGCCAATGTGTCTGTCCCAGATTATACAAAGATTGAAGACTGCAAAAATTATCTCACCACCTTTGCTACAATTTCTAATGAATTCCTGTTTAATGCAGGGATGAGCAATGAAATACTGCAAGGCAGCATAAAAATTGTTCTCCTGCTTGTGTTTTTGACACATCGCACCCAGAATTTGCATTCAGGCTGATTCAGCTGCATAATCTGAGGCCAAATGCTTTCTCTGTAATGCCTTTGTTATCCATTAGTGTCAGGGTTCCCATCTTGCTTTTCCATTCTGCCTGAGATCTGTAAGGTTGTTTACTGTTGAATATTTATGTTCCACCTTTTGTTCACCCTGTAATCACGTCTGTCTGGTGACTAAATCTCATTTTTCTCTGTATCACAAGTCACCTTATTGTAGATACTTTGTTCATGCAAAAAAATTATAATTTCCTCTTTCCTACAATGTCCCGCCACAAACCGATTCATTGATGTGCAGTTTTCGTTAAACTCTGCCCCTTCCTGTTCCTTTCTGCTTGACTTCAGCCACATTCCCATGCTGTTCCTAGGCTTCACATTTTCTCTTTGGATTTGGAAAGCTCCTTTCACCTGAACCCTATCCCTGTATCCTCTCTGTCAGTTTAAAGCCCTGTCCATAAACCTACCAACATGATTGACCAGGACACTGCTCCCAGCAGTGTTGATTTTAATTCACTCGTGGGATATTGCTGTCTCTGGCTGGCAAGCATCTCAGCCCCACACTGACCAGTCTTAGAGCTGAGTGGCTTGCTAGATCATTACAGTGGGCATTTGAGCGTCAATTCCATTGCTCTGGGTCTGGATTCATATGTAGGCCAGACAGGCAGCGAAAAACAGATTTCCTGACTGAGAAGGTATGAAACAGTTAGATGGGTATCCCTGACACTGGCATTAAATTCTGGATGAACAGTCTACTGAGAGGAACACAAGGTCTTTGCCTGCCCCATTGATTGCTCCCTCATCCCTGAGTACTGATCCTAGTGCACCTTCTTCCTGACAGTGGTTTGATCCTGATACCTTCCTGCACTCTGGTGATATCTCTCTGTATCTCTCCATGTAATATCTGTCACTGTGAGGGTCTAATTGCTGCCACCTTTTGCAGCTACGCCAGATCCTGAGCCAACAGAACTCTCCACTCCAGAGAGACGCAACAGCACAGGCCAGGGATGGAGACTGGGATTTTCCAGATCTCTGTGGGACTCAGTGCCATTTTCCTTGTATAACCCTTGCTGCATCAGTCTACTTTCCCATTGTGTCTGTTTCTCTATTTCCTTTAGGTACTCAGGATGCTCCTGACTCAGCAGAATTCACAATTCCTGTCTCGTCCATCACCACACTGAAGACAGTTGGTCAGCCAGAGAGATGGAGAGTGAGATCTGGAGGCTTCAGTAAATCCTGAAGTGAGGTAAGATCACTCACAGTGAACAGAGTAGAGTGTATTTAAGGGATCGAACTTTAGTCGAGAAGACATGACACAGATACAGTGTTGAAGCACGAATACAGAGCACAATGGTCCCAGGCTCAAACCCCACCCTCTTGTTAACGTTCATCTCTGCTGTACTGAGCCTTCCTATGCCAATCCAGTAAGTTGACAGTTATCAATCTAGGCCTGTGCTGTCTTAGTGAGGATCAGTACAACAGAGGGGAAAACAGGCCTCCCCTAGGAGATCACATTGAAACCTGGGATCTTTCTGTTCTATATTCACTCCTCACGCTGTCTCTTGTCGGGTGATATAGTCATACAGCAAGGAGACATACCTTTCGGTCCAACTCATTTGTGCCAGTGAATGCTTGTAATTCCCAGAAAATTTCCTATTTCTTTAACCTCCACCCCTCCCATAATCCTGCTGTATATTTGAAACCGACTGTAATTTTGACAACTCTCCCTATGTGTAAATTGCTCCAGTCTCGATAACATGCCCAATCTCAATAATCTCATCCTGCACGCAGTACAATAATCCCTATTTCTTTTGTCTTGCACAATACTTACAGTGCCCCCGTATCTGTAAAATCCTCCAGCCTGGCCCAAAATACCCACCTGTATACCATCCTCAAGCCCCAGGAGAAGACGATATCACTGTAACGTTCTGCAGGCCAGATCACATTCCCTCCTCCTGGCCTATAGCACCACATGACGTCAGTAACCTTCTCCCATCCCTACCAACCTTCTTATCTGTATAAACACCTCCAGACCCTTTTCAAACCACAACAGCACTCCACATCTCTGTTTTGTCCTCCACTCCCTACATTCTCTCTTTGCATAGTTCTGCAATTTGGGGCAGCATGGTGGCTCAGTGGTGAGCAATGGTGCCTCACAGCGCCAGGGACCCAGGTTCAATTCCAGCGTTGGGTGACTGTTTATGTGGAGTTTGCACTTTCGTCCTGTTTCTGCGTGGGTTTCCTCCGGGTGGGTTTCCCCCTGCACCAGCCGTTGGAACTGTTGTTATCTGGATCCCCTCTAGCAGGCGTTGCAACACTCCTCACGTCTGTAACTGCATACAGAGAATGCAGCTCTTCCCATATATGTGACATCCTCCTCTGCTGATAGCTCTTATAGTTCCTCACAATATCTCACCTCCTCCATTCCCATCTGTGCTAGAGATCTCTCAAATTTCTTTATTCTTGTTTAAACTTCTGATCACCTAAAATCTCTCCCTTTTTAAATTGTAAACCATTCAGCTTCTGTAACTCTCCATATAACTGTATTCAATAATAGCACAGGTTCCCTTCCTAAATCTCTATACTTACAATGGTTGCATGTGCTAATTTGGCACTTTCCATTCTCCTTATCCATCCCAGGACTTCCAGCCCCTACAATCCCACTACTTTGAATGCTCCCATTCTCCGCACCTCCTCATGTCCTGTGTGTCCTTGAACACCACCAGTGCTCCAAAAGTTTATATTCCCCTCAGTTACTGCAAGTCTTCTATCTCTGTAACATCCAACAGTCTCCAGTACCATACAATATTTGCTGGCTGTCAATTGCATTTGTTGAAGTCTACACATCTCTGTAAGCAGCTCAGAAAAAGCCGTTTAGACTCCGTCATGGACAAGCCACAAGCTCCGTCATGGACAAGCCACAATCTCTCTATTTCCTTTGCCTTCTTCAGTGTCTGCATTACTCACTAATCTTCCAGTAACGTTCATGAGTTGCTGCAGGTCTGCCTAGCTCCCCGATAACCTGATCCATCCCATACAGCTTGCTCAATCACTGTAACACTCTCTGCTCTGCCTAATCCTCCTCTTCCCCACCGTCTTCCAGGCACAACAGTGATCCTGTAAGAGAGCAGTGCGGAATGGGATGTTATAAATCTCAGCTGAGGCTTGAGGCCTACCATTACCTGGGAGTCACAAAGGCAGAGAACCCGAGAGAGAGCAGCACAAAGCGGGAGAATATTAATCAGCAGCGAGAATCGGGGCCGACTGGGACTTGAAGTTGGAGAAGCAGCAGAGCAGGAGGCTCGAAACCAGCACCGAGTCACAGAGGGAGTGACCGTGTGAGGGGTCATCTTGGAGCAGGAGCATGAGGCTGAATCACAGCTGGGAGTTAGAGGCAGCAAAGTGGGAGGATATTAATCAGCATTGAGTTTGGAGGCCTAATAGTGCCTGGGAGTCACAGAGACGGTGACCATGTGAGGGGGCAGAGTGGAGTGGGAGCTGGAGGTTTACACGTCCCTGGGAGTCACAAAGACGGTGACACTGTGAGGGTGCAGAGTGGTGTGGGAGCTGGAGGATTACCCATCCATGGGAGTCACAGAGACGGTGATTCTGTGAGGGAGCAGAGTGGAGTGGGAGCTGGAGGATTACACGTACCTGGGAGTCACAGAGACGGTGACCCTGTGAGGGAGCAGAGTGGAGTGGGAGCTGGAGGATTACACGTACCTGGGAGTCACAGAGACGGTGACCCTGTGAGGGAGCAGAGTGGAGTGGGAGCTGGAGGATTACACGTACCTGGAAGTTACAGAGGTAACCTTCTGCTGCTGAGACCTGCCTGCACTGAGTTTGAAAGAAGTGCAAGAGCCATCACTGAAAAATCTGTAAGTTCACTGGCTGATAATAAACCGTTATTAGTGACTGTCAGTTAATTGCTGTAAGCCAGCAAATTTATTTTTTCAACTTCTGAAGTAAGGATTGAGCTCAGAAATATGAGGGAGATGTGAAATTTTGAGCCAGTATAATAAATTCCCTCAGTAAGCCACAGTTGAATCAGGGACTTAACCAGATTGGGATGCCCTGGATGTTAACTTCATTCTAGGTCATTAAGTAAGTTACTCTAGACATGTTGCATGTTACGACATGCCAGCACATGTTTTTCAGGAAATGTGTTCTGTGACATTGGGAAGTCATAGCCCCTGCTGGTGTCCTAGATATAAACGAGGTCTTGGAGATCAGACAGTGACGATAGACTCTGTGATGCTGAGAGTTCGACGGATAGCACACACACAGAACAAATCACCCTGCAGACATGACTGCGTGGAATAAGGAAGGGAATGATGGATTAGGCAATCGAAGAGAAACTGAAAGGGAATCCAGGAATAGACTGATGTCTCCCTCCCAATTCAGTTTCCCAGTTTGGAAACTGATGAAAGTGCAGGCTGCTCAGGGGAGTGTAGTCAGAGCCATGTCTGTGGCACCACAAACAGCCTGACTGGACAGGAGGGGAGGGAGAAAGAAGGAGGAGCAATAGTCACAGGGGAGACTGGAAATTGAAAAAGGTTTCAGCGTGTCTGTAATTCCAGGATAGTGGGGTTAATAATGTCACTATGTCTGCAGGACATTCGTCTGGGGGACAGTGAGCAGTCAAAGGTCATGTCCATGTTGGTAGGAATGACCTGGGTAGGAAGGGTGAAGTGATCTGGGAATCAGAATTGAAGGAGCTCGGTGGATGGTTGGTAAGCGGGAACTCAAATTTAGCAATCCCTGGAATACTCCCAGCGCTGTGTACAAGTGAGAACAAAATTCGGAGTTTTATGTGGATGAGAGTGTGACTGGAATGATGGTGCAGCAGGAAGGGCTTCCGATTCCTGGGACATTGGAACTGGTTCTGGGGAAGGCAGCAATTGTACAAACTGAATGGGCTAATGTGACAGAGCTGGGACTGAATTTCTTACAGGGTGTGTGGGAGGGATTGAAAATAACTTGGCGTGTGCTTAGGATCCAAAAAGGAATAGTTGAGGAACTACCATGATTCTCAAAATAATGGGAGATACAGTTGGTACGAATTTACAACAAGTTTATCAGTGGTAGGTGGAGTAAGAAAGAAAGCCTTAATCTGAGGTACTCTGCACGGACATCAATACTCGGAGTGTGCGGAGGTCCAGATGCAGATTGGTGTGTCGAAATCTGATGTACTGATCACCGAAAGCTGGCTCAGGGAATGGCAGGCCTTGGTGTTAAATATTGCCGGGTATAAAGGATTCAAAAATGATGGAAGGGAGGGAAAAGATGAAGGTAGAAGTATTCGTTGAGATTAGCGTTAGTTAAGGAGTCCAAGAGAAAGAGGATCCATCCAAGGACAGAATGAATTTGGCTGGAGCTGCAGAACAAAAAGTGTACAATTACACTGTGAGGTACAGTCTGTCGACCAGCAATCATTGGAAAGGGTGGAGAGAATAAATATGCAGGGGCATTTGAGAGCGATGACAATACTACAGATTAGTTATACTGAGAAACTTAATTTATCCAGATATTGACTGGGTTACTGGTGGTGCAGGGTCATGAGGGGCCAGTATCCCTGGATTACATGGAGGAGAGCTCACTTCAGGAGTATGTGTCCAGCCCAAGAGAGGATATACTGTTGGACCTGGTCCTTGGGAAAGTGGTGGGGCAAGTGGATCCAGTGTCAGTAGGGGAACGTTTTGGGGTGCAGCGATCATTTTATTGTAAAGTTCAGGATGATGGTAGAGAATGATATGCAATAATTGAGAGTGAGAAGTACTAGTTGACTGAGAGCAGCCTTCAATGGGGCAAGAATGAAGCTGGGAACTTTTCAACAAGGTCAATGAAATAGAAGCTTTAAATCGTGTGAACCAGATCAGATGGAGCTGGGATTATGGAGATGGGGCTGCAGTGTGACCATGACTGGGAAATGGATAATTAAAGGTTTTCCCCATTTCTAGAGCAAGGATAAATAGGCCAACACAGTGAAGTAGCATTGCGTATAAAGGATGGGGTCAGTTATATTGTGATGCGAATCAATTCACACACTGCTCTTCTCTGCCCTCACCCCTCATCCCTGCGTCCTATGAGATATTGATCCTATCGGATATTGGTAACCTTTGAAAACTTCAGAAAATAGCACAGTATAGAGGAGATCACTCTGTCCACTATCTGCATTGGACAAGATGTAACATTATATTTTAAGCCCTAGTTCTGTCTCCCCGGATACTGTAGGATTTCGGGAGCAGATCTCGGCATTTTTTAAAATGGTTTGAGAGTTTCTGCCTCTACTCCACTTCCCTGTGTGACTCCCAGATCTCGACCATACTCTGGGTGAAATAACAACTTTCCTCACCACTTCACTAATATTTCAACAAATTACATTAAATATTCACCACTGGTAATTGAGCTCTCTAACAGCAACAAGATGTTGTCTCCTTTTCTATCCAGGTCAGTGACAATATGTGAACTCCAATCAAATCTCCTCTCAGCATCCTCCATTCCAATCTTACCCCATAACTGCACTTCCACTGTCACAGGGTGGAGAATCTCTTCTGTACCCTCTCCAGGCCAATTCCATCCTTCCATTTGATGGGGTGACCAGAACTGCACACAGTCCCCAAGCTGTGACTGAACTCATTATTTATACAGTTCCAGCATAAGCTTCCTGCTCTGAAGTCCTGTATTTTGTCTGATAGAGGAAATACTGCCATTTGCTCCTTTAACGAGGTTATTGTTGTTTCCAGCTTCCTGCATTTACCTGCCCACACTGATCATACTCTCATTTATTGTGCATTCTTCTCTATTGTTGATGTCCCCAAATGCCTTGCCTTGCACTTCTCTGGGTTGTTTGCTCCATTCACCTGGATCCTATAGTTTTTGTTTTTAAACAGTCTGCCATGGGATCTCTCATCAAATCCAAATAAGTCACATGCAGTTACAGATTAGTGCTTGAAACCGACACAGTCAGATTAACTACTCGCGATCTTCCTTGAACAAATCCAGACTGACTGTCCTGGAGTCCCAGGGACTTCCTCAGTGACCGTTTATCTACTGACTCAGAATTGCAGCCGTGACCTATTCAGTCAGTCCCTTGCTCCACATTAAACAAAGCTGCATCCAGTGAGGATTGGATAATGTGAGTTACTATAAGGCAGGGGATTTCCCCCAGCTCCTTTAAACAGTCTGGAATATTGTGTTACCCCTTTTTAAGGATTTGAATCTTCTGTAAAGATCTCCGCTCCAAGTTTGTTGTTCCCAATATTCCATCCCTATTTTGATTCAGACAAGCAGAGGCCTAAACCATCTTATTATTTGGTCAAGTCCCATTTTAGATCAGTTTCATGGAAGGTTTCTCTCCACAAGGTGAAGTCCATTTTTTCAAGATACCATCCACAATCTGCCTCGTTAACTACCTTCCCTGCCCACGTGGTCTTCCTCTCATCTGATACTAATGCGAGGATTTTCCCCTTCGTCATAACAACTGCCCGCTGCCTGGATATTCCAGAATGCACCGGCCTCCCTGTTGCAGGGGACATTTTAAACATTGCACTCATAGATTGTCAAGCCAAAGCTGCCCTGGACATGGCAGAGGGGATAAATCTGGGGCTTCACATTGTGGACAAGTCCCTGAGGTTCTGCTGGATGGCATGGTGCAGGAGAGCTACATTATAATCCTCCAGGACTGGCAGGGAAGCCATGAAACCAGACCAAGCCAGCTTCGCCCGAGGTTGACCCGTGGGTCAATGAGGTGCCAGCCTTCTGGGTGAATGCTTGGCAATGTTGGAAGGAGGTCAGTGACCTTCTCCACTCATCCAGGGCAAGTACCACCATCTGCACTTTGTGACCTCACCCTCCCTCACTCTGTTACTGCACCCACCTCACACCAAGGATCATGTTCTCCCACCCTCACTGAATGCAGTACCTTCTCTGAGTCTCTCTCTAACCTCTTCTCTGTCCCTCTCCCCAACTCTACCTGGTGTCTGTGCTGCCCACTTACTCACTCAGGACATCTCGCTACCTTTCCCCCAGCTGTAACAAACAGTTCCACCTCCCTAAATACCGCTTGGTAATTCTCACATTTCGGAAGGAACCATCCCACACGAGAGCAGAAAGAGCCAGGAGGGATAACTAGCTCCCCAAAATTCAGCTCCTCACCCCATCACAGGGGAATGATCCTGACCCTAACAACCACGAGAGGCTGTCTGACCGTACCCAAGCTCCCGGACTGGGATCTGAGATTCTCCTTGACTCATTTCTGGACACCGTGACTGACTGTAGACAATGATATCAAGCTTCCTGGGCTTGTGTCTGTGCTAAACACCAAGACAATACAGCAGAAGGGTGAGCCTGGTAGCTCTGGCTGAGGGGAAACACTGCTAAAGACAGGGTAAGGCAAGGCAATAATTCTGTGAGCATTCAAGTCAGCTCAAAGTGAGTGTGTACGAACACGGAATGAGCAGCCCAGAGAGACAGCCCATGAGCTGGGTTTGTGTCCCTGAATACAATGTCCTTGAAGCAGAATTGAGTGCGTACAAACACGGAGTGAACAGCCCAGAGGGACAGGCCATGAGCTGGATGGGTGTCCCTGAGCACAGTGTCCTTGCAGCAGCATTGACTGTGTACAAACACGGAGTGAGCAGTCGAGAGAGACAGCCCATGAGCTGGGTTTGTGTCCCTGAATACAATGTCCTTGCAGCAGCATTGAGTGTGTACAAACACGGAGTGAGCAGCCCAGAGGGGTAGATCATGGGCTGGGTGGGTGTCCCTGAGCACAGTGTCCTTGCAGCAGCATTGCAATGAGAGTTGTCAGCGCACCCTGGGCTGCAGCATTGAAGTACAGAAGTGTATTGTCAGTGTGTCGGAGATGTGCTGGGATGGCATGGTGAGGCTGGCATGTGACAGATGCCAGCATTGGAGGGTGTGGAGTACATGCAGCTTCTGTATGTGCAGTTTCCCCCGAGACGTTGGTGTCCAAGATAGAAGGCTGTAGGAGCGAAGGGACAGATGGAAACACCAGTTACCAGCTCGGACTTACACATCCAATTCTCTATATTGAGTTTGCCCACAGTGGGAGGGAGGATATGAAGCTGCAAGTTGATTGGAGAGATTAACAGTCATGTGGCTGTTGATCATCAGTAATCATTCAGTCAACAGCTTGCCACTCCTGCGCTCAAATCTTGTTTTAAGGAACAGTCCAGCACAGGAATAGGCCCTTCATCCCAGCAAGCCCGCAGTGACACATGATGCCGTTCTAAAGTTAAAAAGAAAGTTTTTGCTCCAATACCCTCTATATCATTCTGTTCCCTACTTACTCATATTTGTGCCAAGATCCCTCTTAAACCTTGCTAAATTAGCTTCTTTTCCTCTATCGGTGTATTCCAGGCACTTTCACATTCTGTCTGGAACAGCAAAAATAAACTTGCTTATCATATCTCCTGAACTTTCTCCCTTTTACCTAAAACCTACGATCCGGAGTAATTGATATTTCTAGTCTGGCGGGGGGGGGGGGGGTGGGAATGCCTCTAACTGTCCTTCTATATATGCCTCTGATAATTTTGTAAATATCTATCAGGTAGCCCCATAGCCAATGATTCCCAGGTGCACACTAACCATGTGTGTTCAACTTCTCCTTCTGGCTAATACACTCCAAACCAGACATCATCCTGGTAAACCTTTTTCATACCCTCTCCAACACTTTCACATCGTTCTGCTGGTGTGGCAACCAGTACTGTATACAATATTCCAAATGTGCCCGAACTAAGTTTCTCTACAGCTGCAATATGACCTGATAATTTTCATACTGCATACTCCGATGCCTGTCTGCAAGTTTGCCGTCAGTCTTCTTGATCACCCTATCCACCCGTGTTACCACTTTCAGGGAACTGTGGAGCAGTACACCAAGATCCTTCGGATGTTGATGCGGCCAGTAGTTTTTCCATCCACTTTATTCTTCTCTGCTGCATTAGACCTTCTAAAACGCATCACGTCACAACTGTCCAAATAAAGTTACATCTGTGTTATCACTGTCCAAGTCTGCAGCTGACCTATATACCGCTGTATTCTCTGGCAATCATCCTCACAATCTGCAACTCCGCCAATCTATTTACAGATCTCCAGTCACAAAAACACTGTTCCACCACGACTCTGTCTTCTATGACCAAGCAGTTATCTATCTTAATATCCATCTTACTAACTGAACGCTGATCCCATTTCACTTCACCTTCTGCATGAGCCTGCCATAAGCAACCATATCCAAGGCCTTGCTAAGGTCCAATCGGCCACCATCCAGCCCCACACCCTCATCAATCAATTTTGTCACTTCCTCAAAATAATCAGTCAAGTTTGTGAGACAGGATATTCCCCACACAACTGCATTGCCTGTTGCTAGTAAGTCAATATTAGCGTACTGTTGGAGCTGCACTCATTCAAACAAGTGATTATTCCATCATATTCCTGACTTGAACCTTGGAGGTTAGACTAGATTCCCTACAGTGTGAAAACAGGCCCTTCAGCCCAACCAGTCCACACCAACCCTCCGAAGAGTAACCCACCCAAACACATTCCCCTGCCCTATATTTACCCTGACTAATGCACCTAACACTATGGGCAATTTAACATGGCCAATTCACCTGAACTGCACATCTTTGGACTGTGAGAGGAAACAGGAGCATCCGGAGGAAACCCATGCAGGCACTGGGGGAATGTGCAAACTCCACACAGACAGTCACCAAGGTCGGAATTGAACCTAGGGGTTTGGTGTTGTGAGGCAGCAGTGTTAAGCACTGAGCTCTTGATAGTTACTGTACAGTGGGAGGTATGTTGGGCCGTGATGGTTCCTGTCCAGTGGGAGATATGTTGGGCCGTGATGGTTACTGTACAGTGGGAGGAATGTCGGGCCGTGATGCTTACTGTACAGTGGGGGGTATGTCGGGCCGTGATGGTTACTGTACAGTGGGAGGTATGTCGGGCCGTGATGGTTACTGTACAGTGAGAGGTATGTCGGGCTGTGATGGTTACTGTACAGTGGGAGGTATGTCGGGCTGTGGTGGTTACTGTACAGTGGGAGGTATGTCGGGCCGTGGTGGTTACTGTACAGTGGGAGGTATGTCGGGGTGTGATGGTTACTGTACAGTGGGAGGTATGTCGGGCCGTGATGGTTACTGTACAGTGGGAGGTATGTCGGGCCGTGATGGTTACTGTACAGTGGGAGGTATGTCGGGCCGTGATGGTTACTGTACAGTGGGAGGTATGTCGGGGTGTGATGGTTACTGTACAGTGGGAGGTATGTCGGGCCGTGATGGTTACTGTACAGTGAGAGGTATGTCGGGCTGTGGTGGTTACTGTACAGTGGCAGGTATGTCGGGTGTGAGGTTGCAGACTGAGTTATACAGAGTATGATTCTGCTGCTGGTGATGGCCCATTGCACCTCATAGATGCATCATAATTTGTTGCTGAATCTGTTTAACGCCTGTCCCAGTAGAAACCCATATCATGGTGAGGTGGGTCTGCAAAATGTAAAGGTAGCCCTTGCTCCCCATAAGGACTGTGCAGTGACCATTCTTACTGGTATATGTAATGTAGAAGTGTATCTGCAGCAGCAGATTGGTGATGATGTGGTCAATGATATGCTTTCCTTTTACTGATTCCCTCATAACCTGCTGCAGAGCAGTCTAGCAGCTACAGGATCCAGCATCAAAACTGAGCACTGTATTGACTATATGCCAAGAACTGCCCCCTCAGCCTGGCTATGTCCTGTCAGTGGGACAGAACCTACCAGAGAGGATGGTGAAGTTGCCAGTGACATAGTCCTGTTCACAGAATCCTCCTTTTCAGGCAATATCTGACTTTTTTTTATTAGTTCGTGGGAAATATACAACAGGTCACTTTTGCATTTTGTATAATCAAGTGTTAATATCACTGTTTCTTACATATTTTAAAATAACCCAAACATCAATATTTTTCAATTGAAAACAATTGAAGTGAACAATAATTGAAATACCAGAGCCGCACACTTGACTATTACACAATTCAGTGACTGTAGTAAACAGCCGATTCATGTTCAGATCAGTGAACACACCATCTTGCAGGCAGCAAAGCTGTTGGAAATGACTTTGAGGAAAAGCCTGAATTCAGACACAGTGTTACTGGGCCTCACCATGACCTCCAAAATACTGACCATCTTCAAAATCTGTCCAGAGTGCTTGCAAACTGGAGCTGGGCAGTTACTCACGCAATAGACTGGTTAGAGACATACCTGAACAGCGGGGAGTGGTGTGTGGGGCAGACTGGTCAATGGACTAGCACATGGCACAGTTCAACATTTGTAACAGTGATCTGTAAACAACCATGTCTTGCAAGTATATCGCTTCTGGTATGGTATCTCAACTCTGTAATTCTGCACCTTGGACCTGTTCCTGAATGAAGGTGTTATAAAGGTGATGGGCTCCTGTAGCACATGGCATCTTACATTGAATCCCTCATAAACCACATCCAGTGTATGTTAGACCCACAATGTCAGTATCCAAACAGAATTGTACAGCTCCATTGATAGCCGGCATCATCCCAGAACAACGTTTTTGTGTGTGACTTGAGCTGGAAATCTCTGTATAAATGTTTGCAACATTGCTCCAACCGTTAACAGCAAAGTCTTTTTACTGAACTTCTGACATCCTTTCATAATACCAACTTTTAGATTGTCCAATAAGCACAAAATCCACGCATGTATTCAGTTCACTTTTATAACAACAATATGATGAAAACAGTGCCCAACTCACAGTAAGGAGCATTGAAATGGTGAGTCTCATTACTGCATCCAAGACCAAATTATGATTAAGTACAAGGAATTTGAAAATATACATTTATTTTCCCTTTTATTAACATTATGAACTCATAGTCGACTCTCCTGCACCTCAGCGGCTACATGAATGGTTGTGCTATTTTTTCAGAACCACACTTTTTGACTCTGATCTCCAGCATCTGCAGTCCTCATTTTCTCCCTGCTAATATTCACTCATAATCATTTTCATGGCAACAATATCACTGCGTGTTTAAACATGTTACAGTCAGATCTGTGTACATTTTGAATTGCTTCTGTCTATCTCAGAGCTCAGTAATGTGGGATGTGAATGGCAGTGTCTGTGTGATGCTCGGTATGTATGCCATGCCTCTGAGAGACTGACAGATTGTTTAAAACAGCACATCCCTTCAGCTGTTTACAACAAACAGGTTACTGCCTAGACACTAACAGCCTGAGCTCACAAATCCCAAACTACAGTATCCAACACTGGGCAGGTCTGGACAATATTTTCATTTCATTTATTCATGGAATATGATTGGGCCAGTATTTATTGTCCATCCCTTGTTGCCCTTGAGAAGGTGAGGGTGATTTGCCACATTGAACCACTGCAGTCAATGTGCTGTAATTAGACTTACAATATTTTGAGGATCTGACTAATAACGTTGATGAGGGTCGAGCTGTGGATGTGGTGTATATGGATTTCAGCAAGGCATTTGATAAGGTTCCCCATGGTAGGCTCATTCAGAAGGTCAGGAGGAATGGGATATGGGGAACCTACCTGTCTGGATACAGACTTAGCTGGCCAACAGAAGACAGCGAGTGGTAGTAGAAGGAAAATATTCTGCCTGGAAGTGAGTGGGTGTTCCACAGGGCTCTGTCCTTGGGCCTCTACTGTTTGTAATTTTTGTTAAAGACTTGGGTGAGGGGATTGAAGAATGGGTAAGCAAGATTGCAGATGACACAAAGGTTGCAGGTGTCGTTAACAGTATAGGCTGCAGCGGGACATTGACAGGATGCAGAGATGGGCTGAGAGGTGGCAGATGGAGTTCAACCTGGATAAATGCAAGGCGATGCATTTTGGAAGTTCGAATTTGAAAGCTGAGTACAGGATTAAGGATAGGATTCTTGGCAGTGTGGAGGAACAGAGGGATCTTGCTGTGCAGGTACATAGATCCCTTAAAATGGCCACCCAAGTGGACAGGGTTGTTCAGAAAGCACATGGTGTTTTGGCTTTCATAAACTCAATCCCCCGTTAAAGAGTCGTGAGATCTTGTTGCAGCTCTATAAAACTTTGGTTAGACCGCACTTGGAATATTGCGTCTAGTTCTGGTCGCCATACTATAGGAAAGATGTGGATGCTATGCAGAGGGTTCAGAGGAGGTTTACCAGGATGCTGCCTGG
The DNA here is from genome assembly GCF_047496795.1 of Chiloscyllium punctatum. Classification (NCBI taxonomy): domain Eukaryota; kingdom Metazoa; phylum Chordata; class Chondrichthyes; order Orectolobiformes; family Hemiscylliidae; genus Chiloscyllium; species Chiloscyllium punctatum. The sequence continues at coordinate 5,256,074 of NC_092786.1, forward strand.
ACTGGAGGGCTTATCTTATGAAGAGAGATTGACTGAGCTCGGACTCCTTTTATTGGAGAAAAGCAGGAGGAGAGGGGGCCTAATTGAAGTATACAAGATAATGAGAGGCATAGATAGAGTCGATAGTCAGAGACTATTTCAAAGGGCAGAAATGACTAATACGAGGGGTTATAGTTTTAAGCTGGTTGGAGGAAAGTATAAAGGGGATGTTAGAGGCGGCTTCTTTACACAGAGTTGTTAGAGCATGGAATGCGTTGCCAGCAGCAGTTGTGGAGGCAGGGTCATTGGGGACATTTAAGAGACTGCTGGACATGCATATGGTCACAGAAATTTGAGGGTCCATACATGAGAATCAATGGTCGACACAGCGTTGTGGGTTGAAGGGCTTGTTCTGTGCTGTACTGTTCTATGTTCTATGTTATAATACCATTGCGGGGGGAACCTTGAAATAGTGACACTGAAGGAATGGCAATATACTTCCCAATCAGGATGGTGGTTGGCTTGGAATGGAAAGCGAATATGATGATAATCCCATGTGTCTGTTTCCCTTGTCCTTCTTGACGGTCATGGTTTCAGAGGTACGCTGTAAGGAGCCTTGTTAAATTTCTGCAGAGCACCGTGTTGATGGCAGGTATTGATGCTCCTGAGTCTCAGTGGATGAGGGGTGAAGCTGCATTCACAGGGAAAATGGGGAGGGGGCGGGTATTTCATCGCACACAAATTCAATGTGTGTCTTATAGATGGTGTTGGAAATCATGAGGTATGTTTTTTCTGCAGGATTCCTAGCCCTTGAGATATTCTTGGAGCCAATTAATTTATATGCGTCCAAGTGTGACGCTGAAAAAGCACAACAGGTCAGGCAGCATCTGAGGTACAGGAGAGTCGACGTTTTAGCATAAGGCCTTTACAGGAATGGGTAATGAAAGTATATGGTCAGTCCAGTTCTGGTTAATGGTAATCCGCGGGATATTGGTCGTTGGGAGTTCAGTGATGGTGGTGACATTGAACGTTAGAGGATGTGATTCCATTTTCAATTATTAGAGGTAGTCGTTGTCTGACATGTGTGCAATGGGAATGGTACTTGTCATTGTTAAACACAAACCTTCATATTTCCAGGTCCTTGTTGCATTTGGATAAGGATTGCTTCAGTATCAGAGTAAATCATTAATAGTGGTGAATATTGTCCAATCATTGGTAAACAATCCCAGTTGTGACTTCACTTGAGTAGGGATGGTCATTTATGAAGCAGCTGAAAATTATTGGGCCTAGGACAGAGAACACTTATACAGCTCACTGATGCTGTCCCTCTCTCTGAGCTCGGAAGCTGGCTTCGAGTTCAACTTGCTCCAAAGGTGTTTTGCAACACATCTGAATGGAATAATATTACAATACCTACCACATGGAGCTGAGTGATGACTTGGTTAGTTGGACAGCTGGTTTGTAATGTAGATTAATACTAACAGTGTGGGTTCAATTCCTGCACTGACTGTGGTGTATGATAAGGGCTGTCCTACTCAAGCTCTCCCTCACTTGAGGCATGATGACTGTCTAGTTAATCTATCGCCAGTTGTCTCTGTCTAACGAGAGAGCAGCCTAATCATCCTGTCGGGGTATGGTGCCCTACCTTTCCATTTCTGATCTACAGGCTTACCCAGAAACCCCTCCCTTGGGGAACTGCGGCTTAGCTGAGATGGTTGCTCTCCACCAACCCCAGCCACCTTCCTTTGTACCAGGTATAACTTCTGCCAATGCAGACGATTCCTATTTGCTCCAGGTTTGCCGTTATTCCTGGATACGACATTTGGTCAAATGCAGTTATGATCATGTTAAAAGTGAAGTCACTGTCACCTCACCTCTCGAATTCAGCTGTGTATTTTCTTGTTGTAAATCGTTTAGCTGAAGACTGCCATCGGGAGGAGACTAAAGTTGATCCTCCCATCGATATTTCTGTCTGAACATTGTTGTGAAAGTTTCAGCCTTAGCTTTCCTATTATTGTGCTGGGCTCTTCAATCTTTGAGGAAGGTGGTATTTGTGGATCCTCCTCCTCCGGTGAATTGTGTGATTGTCCACCACCACTCACCCAGACTGTATATGAGAGGATTTCAGAGATGAGTCCTGATTCATTGGATAGATCTGTGTATCATTTTCTATTTATACCATGTGGTGAGTAAGTGGCCCAATTTAGTAACTTCATCTCGTTCTGAGGTGTATTTGGTGCTACTATAGGCAGGCCCTCCTGTATTCTCCATTAACAAGGCTGTATCCCTGGCTTGATGGTCAGGATAAAGTGGAGAATACAACAGGCAGTGATGGTGAAACTTATGCTGGAGTACAATTCTGCTGCTGTTGGTAATGACTCGAACCGCCTCACACAGACCAGTGCAAAGTTCCAAAATCTATTGAAAATCTGCCCTGTTTAGCACAATGATAATATCACGCATACACAGGGGGTCTTCACGATGTAAAAGTGTAACTTTGTCTCCAGAAATACTGTATGCAGTACTTGCCGTTCCCAATACGGTTATCGAACAATGTGTCTGCAGCCGGTAGGTTGGTGAGGATGAGGTCAAGGATGTTTCTCCCTGTCAGTCATTCCCCCCGACCTGGTGCAGACGCAGTGAAGCAGTTATGTCCTTTTGGACCCGACCACCTCGATCAGCAATGCTGCTGCTGAGCCGCTCTTGGTGTTGGGTTTGAAATGGCCCACCCAGTAAACATTCTCCAGCTCTGTTACTCTCTCAGTGCTTCCACCAAGTGTTGTTCAATGTAGAGGGACACTGATCCACCAGCTGAGGAGGGGTGTCAGCATGAGGTTTCCGTGTCAGTGTTTGATCCGACACCGTGAGGCTGAGGGAAGGGAGTCAGCAGGAGGTTTCCCTGTCAGTGTTTGATCTGACACTGTGAGGCTGTGGGAGGGGAGTCAGCAGGAGGTTTCCGAGTCAGTGTTTGATCTGACACCGTGAGGCTGAGGAAGGGGAGTCAGCAGGAGGTTTCCGAGTCAGTGTTTGATCTGACACCGTGAGGCTGAGGGAGGGCAATCAGCAGGAGGTTTCCATGTCAGTGTTTGATCTGACACCGTCTGGTTTTGTTATGTCACATTGTTGTTTGAGCAGTCTATAGGACACCTCTCCCAAATCTAGCCCTTTCCCCCAGACATTAGGAATGAGGGGTTTTCAGGGTCTGCAGGGCTTTTTATTTGTGTCGCTGTCAACCGAAGGGTCTGTCCTGTGCTGTATGACACTGACTTTATTTCTCTCGTGATTGGACAATCCAAGGTCTCACTCCTTCTGTTCCTCCCAGTGCCTTCTCTATTCCAAAGGTTTCTATAATATTTTCTCAATTAAGACATTGCTCAATTCCATTTTTAAACTATCTACTTGGATATCTGTATCTTTCTTTGTCATCTTCTCCAGCTGCTACATCCATCTGTGTCTCAGTAACCCTCCATACCTCCACAATTTTTGTCTCATACTCCAGACCCATCTATGACTGCAAATTCTGCCAGTCCCTGCATTCTTCTCTATCTCTATACCTTCCAGCTGCTACACTTCTCCCTATATCCTGTGATTGAACTTAAAAATATCTCACTAACCTGTTCTAGCATGCACAGGCCACTCTATCTCTTGGCCATCTCCAGCCTCGCTTTCCTTTTCCTGTAACATCTCCAGCCTCGCTTTCCTTTTCCTGTAACATCCTGTAAGCCTTGCTTTCCTCTCTCCGTAACATCTCCACCCTTGTTTTCCTATCTTGGTAACATCTCCAGCTTTGCTTCCCTATCTCTAACATCTTGAGCCTTGCATTCCTAGACACCTCAGTGAATTAGTTATACATCTGCTCCTGTATTGTCATCTTTCTGGGGCTATATAAAATATCCCCAGCAGTATGTTCTGTCAACATTTTGATCCTAACCTTGGCCGATTAACCCTCATTTGAAGACTCTTCCAAGATATTGTCCCTCCTTGCTGCTGTAACTGACTCCTTAATTAATAATACAACACCATCTCCTCTTCAACATCTTCTCCTCTCCTGCCCATATTTTACAGTATAACAGAATATTGAGTTCTTGACCTTGACCTCCCTCAAACACGTCTCTGTGATGGCAAAAATGTCACACCTCCAAATGTCAACTCATTCCTTTACCACATCAGTCTGTCTGGTAATACTCCCAGCATTAACATAAGCTGGAACATAACACTTGGAATACTCTGTACCTTGGAGTTCTTCAGTCATTCACTATTTCGTATAAGGCTGCTCAAACCATGAACCAAAATTTTAACTCCGGCACTGAATGTTGAACTGTAATATCTTTTTTAAAAAAAAACTTATTCATTAAGTGCAACTATCCAGAACTGAGCAGTCAGCTCCACACACAATGAGTTTTTGATGGTTAATTCCCCACTCAGTGTACAGAGGGGACAGCTGCAGTAATGTAGAAAGTGAGGACTGCAGTTGATAGAGATCAGAGACGAAATGTGCAGAGCTGGAAAAGCACAGCAGGTCAGGCGGCATCCGAGGAGCAAGCGTGTTGATGTTTTAGGCATAAGCCATTCATCAGGAAGGCGTTGGTGCATTCCTTCTTTTTTCATTCTGTGATTCACAGGACGTTGGGATCCGTACTTACTCAGGCAGGCGGCACTGTATATAGCGTTGAAATGGAAAGCAGTGAATCAGTTGGTTGGACATGGAATAGAAAAGTTGAAGGGAAGTACGGACTGATTGAAGTACAAACATAAGGATAGGTAAATAACCTGGGTCAGATAGGGTACACCTGAGGTTATTCCAGGAAGTGATGGGAGAGATTGGTGTGCCTTTGGCAATAACCTTTGCATCCTCATTGTCCACTGGAGTATTGTCAAATGATTGAAGGATGGCAAATGTTATTCCCTTGTTCAGGAAAGGGAATAGGGATAACCATGGGATTGACAGAACAGTCAGTCTTATATCGGTGGTGGGCAAAGTATTAGAGATGATTCTGAGAGGCAGGATTTACAATTACTTAGAAAATAATAGTTTGATTAGAGGTAGTCAGCATGGCTTTGTCAGCAGCAGGTCATCCCTCAGAAACCTTACTGAGTTTTTTGAAGATGTGAAAAAACACGTTGATGATGGTCGACCAGTAGATGTGGTGAACAAAAATGTTAGCAAGGCATTTGATAAGGTTCACCATTGTAGGCGCATTCAAAAGGTAAGGAGGCATGGGACACAGGGAAGTTTGACTGTCTAGATATAGATTTGGCAGGCCCAAAGAAGACAGAGAGTGGTAGCAGATGGAAAGTATTCAGCCTGGAGCTCAGTGACCAGTGGTGTTCCATACGGATTGGCTCTGTGACCTGTGCGATTTGTGAATTTTATAGATGACTTTCATGAGGTAGTGGAATGGTGGGTTAATAAGTTTGCCGATGACATGAAGGTTGGTGGAGTTGTGGATAGTATGGAGGGTTGGTATAGATTACAAGAGGACATTGACAGGATGCAGAGCTGGGCTGATAAGTGGCAGATACAGTTCGACCTTAAAAATTGTGAAGCGATTTATTTTGGAAGGTTGTATTTGCATACACAATACAGGGTTCAAGGCCGAATTCATGGCAGTGTAGAGTGACAGAGGGATAGTGGGCTCCATGTCCATAGATCCCACAAAGTTGCCACCGATGTTTGCAGTGTTGTTAAGAAGGCATATAGTGTGTTGGCGTTCATTAACATGAGTATTGAGTTTAAGAGCAGTGAGGTTAATGCTTAACTCTATAAAGCTGTGGTCCAACCACACTTAAAATACTGTGTTCAGTTCTGGTTGCTTCATAGAACATAGAACAGTACAGCACAGAACAGGCCCTTCAGCCCACGATGTTGTGCCGACCATTGATCCTCATGTATGCACCCTCAAATTTCTCTGACCATATCCATGTCCAGCAGTCTCTTAAATGTACCCAATGATCTTGCTTCCACAACTGCTGCTGCCAACGCATTCCATGCTCTCACAACTCTGTGTAAAGAACCCGCCTCTGACATCCCCTCTATACTTTCCTCCAACCAGCTTAAAATTATGACACCTCGTGTTAGCCATTTCTGCCCTGGGAAATAGTCTCTGGCTATCGACTATATCTATGCCTCTCATTATCTTGTATACCTCAATTAGGTCCCCTCTTCTCCTTCTCCAATGAAAAAAGTCCGAGCTCAGTCAACCTCTCTTCATAAGATAAGTCCTCCATTCCAGGCAGCATCCTGGTAAATCTCCTCTGAACCATCTCCAAAGCATCCACATCTTTCCTATATTACAGCGACCAGAACTGGACACAGTATACCAAGTGCAGTCTCACCTAAGTTTTATAAAGCTACAACAAGATCTCACGGCTCTTAAACTCAATCGCCCTGTTAATGAAAGCCAAAACACCATATGCTTTCTTTACAACCCTGTCCACTTGGATAGCCATTTTAAGGGATCTATGTACCTGCACACCAAGATCCCTCTGTTCCCTCACACGGCCAAGATTCCTATCTTTAATCCTGTACTCAGCTTTCATATTTGACCTTCCAAAATGCATCACCTCGCATTTATCCAGTTTGAACTCCATCTGCCACCTCTCAGCCCATCTCTGCATCCTGTCAATGTCGAGCTGCAGCCTACAACAGCCCTCTATACGGTAAATGACACCTCCCATCTTTGTATCGTCTGCAAACTTGCTGACCGATCCATCAATCCTCTCATCCAAATCATTAATAAAAATTACAAACAGTAGAAGTCAAAGGACAGAGCCCTGTGGAACACCACTCACCACTGATGTCCAGGCAGAATATGTTCCTTCTACGACCACTCGCTGTCTTCTGTTGGCAAGCCAGTTCTGTATCCAGACAGCTACGTTCCCCTGTATCCCATTCGTCCTGACCTTCTGAATGAGCCTACCATGGGGAACCTTATCAAATGCCTTGCTGAAGTCCATATACACCACATCCACAGCTCGACCCTCATCAACGTTTCTAGTTACATCCTCAAAGAACTCGATAAGGTTTTTGAGGCATGACCTACCCCTTTCAAAGCCGTGTTGACTGCATTTAATCAAGCCATGCTCTTCCAGCTGGTCATAAATCCTATCCCTCAGAATCCTTTCCAACACCTTGCAGACGACAGACGTGAGACCTACTGGTCTGTAATTGCCGGGAATTTCCCTATTTCCTTTCGTGAAGAGAGGAATTACATTTGCCTCTCTCCAGTCCTCAGGTATGACTCCAGTGGAGAGCAAGAATGCAAAGATCTTCGCAAGTGGTGAAACAATCACATTTCTCGCTTCGCAAAGAAGCCGAGGGCAAATCTGATCCGGGCATGGCGACTTGTCAATCTTAATGTTTAACAAAAGTTTCAGCACATCAGCTTCCTCTATCTCTATCCATTACAGCATGCATACCTGCTCCTCAAATGTTTCATTCATTACAAAGTTTGTTTCTTTCATAAAGACAGAAGCAAAAAATTCATTTAGGGCTTCCCCTACCTCCTCAGACTTTACAGACATGTTCCCTATGCTAACCCTGATCGGCCCTATTCTTTCTTTGACCATTCTCTGATTCCCCACATAAGTGTAAAAGACCTTTGTGTTCTCCCTCATCCGTTCTGCCAAGCCTTTCTCGTGCCCACTCCTGGCTCTCCTCAGACCATTTTTGAGCTCCTTCATCGCCTGCCTGTAATCCTCTAGAGCTGAGCTTGACCCTAGCTTCCTCCACCTTATGTAAGCTACCTTCTTCCTTGTGACGAGAAGCTCCATTGGTCTCATCATCCAAGGTTCCTTTTTCTTACCACTTCTTGCCTGTCTCAGAGGAACATGTTTATTCATCACTTGCAACAACTGTTCCTTAGACAGTCTCCACATGTCTATAGTGCCTTTACCATGGAACAATTGCTCCCAGTCCATCCTTCCTAACTCATGTCTAATTGCATCATTCTTTCCTCTTCCCCAATTAAATATCCTCCCATTTTGCCCAATCTTCTCCTTCTCCATAGCTATGTAGAATGTGAGGCAGTTGTGCTCACTGTCACCAAAATGCTCTCCCACCACACGATCTGATACCTGCCCCAGCTCGTTTCCGAGCACCAAGTCTAGAATGGCCTCTCTCGTCGGCCTGTCAACGTACTGAGTTAGGAAACCCTCCTGAACATACCTTACAAAAATAGCACCATTCAAATCTTCTGCTCGAAGGAGGTACCAATCAACATTGGGAAAGTTAAAGTCATCCATTACTACAACCCGACCACATCGACACTTTTCCAAAATCTGCCGAGCTATGCTTTCTTCAATCTACCTGTTGCTATTGCGGAGCCTGTAGTAAACCCTTAACGAGGTGACTGCTCCCTTGCTGATCCTAATTTCCACCCATACTGACTCAGTAGGCAGATCTTCCTCGACAATGGTAACTTCTGTAGCAGTGATACGCTCTCCGATTAGAAGTGCTACACCCCCTCTTCTTTTCCCCCACCCTATTCTTTTTAAATGCCTTGCTGATATATGTACTCACTGCTTTCCATCCCGGCTGCCCCGCTGGTCCTCGTCACTTCCTCCGCTGCACCCAATCCTTCTGTGAAAGAGAAAACAACGCTGCCCGCGATCGGTAAGTAATTTTAAAAAAACTGCCTTACCTTACTTGCAGTCTTTCGGGTTCATCTTTCCTCCGCTGCTGCTCGCACTCACATGTGGAAGCCTCAGAGAGTGTGCAGAGCATATCTACCAGGATGCTGCCAGGAGTGGAGGGCATGTCTTAGGAAGAAAGGTTGAGAGAGCTAGGGCTTTTCTCACTGGAGCGAAGAAGGATGAGAGGTGACTTGACAGAGATGTACAAGATGTTGAGAGACCTAGAGTGGATAGCCAGAGCCTTTACCCAGGGTAGAATTGGCTATCAATAAGGGGCATAACTTTAAAGTGATTGGAGGAAGGTTTAGAGGAGATGCCAGAGGTAGGTTCTTTATTCCGAGAGTGGTGGGTGGGCGGAATGCACCGCCAGCGGAGGTAGTAGAGTCAGATACATTAGAGATAGGTAAGAAGACTCTTGGATAGGAACATGGAAGTTAGTACATTGAAGGGCATGTAGGTTAGTCTGATCTAAGATTAGAATAAAAGGCCAGCAAAACATTGAGGGCTGAAGGGCTCTTACTGTGCTGTACTGTTCTGTGTTCCAAGTTTCACTCAGTTTGTGGATTCTCATTAATTTTTGATTGAGTGAGTGAGGCGTGCGAGGGAGGGAGCTGTGTGAAGTCAGGAAGCTGGGGTAGAGCGTTAGACCAAGACCTCCAGTTTTGATGTGCATTGTTACATTCACCTAAGTGCCAGCACAATATGTGTGGTTACCTAGACCAGACAAAATCCATCAAGTTCCATTATTAAAATTATTCTTGGCTTGCCGTTTGCTCCTGGTTTCTTCAGAAGCATTCTGTTGGGTGTTCTATCAATTAGTATCAGACCATCCACAAACATGTACAATTTTATTTTTATACTGGTGAATATGAAGGTACATTTATTGGATATAGTTTCAGAGGGTTCACTGTGAGACACAAGATGCTGCAATAGACAGTCAATTGTTTACACCCAGTGTCTGGTCCAGGGGGCAGATGTATGGACTCTGGGGGACATGCCAGATGTCATTACCATAAGTAATGTGTGCGTTGTGATTCTGACACTCCATGTCCATACATCTGCTCCATGGGCCAGGCTCTGACCGAAGATGAATTTGTTACAGCTGATTCCTGGTCAGCCATTGGTATCTAATTTAGACAGCATTGATACCTGCACTGAGAGCAGTGATAGCCTGTTGGTTTCTTTACTCCTGCTCAAGGCGGATCTTAAATGATTCTCTGTCAGAGAATGTTTGAATGACTGCCCTGACCCAGGATGGAAACTCTCTGGGCAGATTCAGGAGCAGGCCGGTGTCTCACTCAGTGCCACAGGCAGCTGTGAGGTTCAGTAGCACTGTACGCGAATTCACCCTTTTGAAATCCACTTTTAATATCGATCATGATGCAAAGTGATGGGTTTACTGACCTGATCAATGATCAAGAGTTTGCCATGTTTGTGAATTGGGCAATAATAAATTTTTGCTATAAGTATTTAACTGAACAATAACTGCATCATCTCTGAAAACAATAAATTTAATTTTATTTGTTGGAATTAAAATATAAACACCGAACAACGTTTTTTGATACAAAAGGAAAGAATTACATTTTGTTTTGTACTGAAGAAGAATATGTTGTCTGACTATTTTGGTGATCACAATTACACATTGAATCTCAGTACTCAAATGCGTACATTGCCGCTCTATCATTTGCAAAATGATTGACCTCTGACTGATTGCATATTCAGAGTGAGCAAATGATTGAACAATCAAATAGAATTATAACTCTTACACATTTAAATATAACCAGTCGATTTGATTTCTCACCTGAAATGTGTGAGTTTCAGTTATTTGCCAACAATTCTATTAGTTTTAAAATAATGATGGAAAAGGATAGACTCGATCTAAAAGTTGAAGTTCTAAATTGGAGAAAGGCCAATTTTGACGGTATTAGGCAATATCTTTCAAAAACTGATGGTGGCAAATGTTCGCAGGTAAGCAGACGGCTAGAAAATGGGAAGCCTTCAGAAATTAGATAGCCGGAGTCCAGAGACAGTATAATCTTGTTAGGGTAAAAGGAAAGGCTGGAAGATATAGATAGTGCTGAATGACTAAAGAAATTGAGGGTCTGGTTAAGAAAAAGAAGGAAGCATATGACAGGTACAGGCAGGATAGATCGAGTGAATCCTTAGAAGAGTAGAAAGGCAGGAGGAGTATACCAAAGAGGGAAATCAGGAAGGCAAAAAGGGGACATGAGTTAGCTTTGACAAATAGAGTTAAGGAGAATCCAAAAGGATTTTACAAATACATTGAGAATAAAAGGGCAAATAGGGAGAGAATAGAGTCCTCAAAGATCAGCAAGGTGCCTTTGTGTGGAGCTGCTGGAGATGGGAGAGATACTAAACGAGTATTTTGTATTAGTGTTTACTCAGGAGAAGGACATGGGAGATGTAGATATAGGGAGAAATAGATAGTGACGTCTTGAAAAATGTCCATATTACAGAGGAAGAAGTGCTGGATGTCTTGAAATGCATAAAGGTGGAAAAATCCCCAGGACCTGATAGATTAGGTGAAACTTGAAAGGGTTCAGAAAAGATTTTCATGCATGTTGCCAAGGTTGGAGGGTTTGAGCGACAGCTGGAGGTTGAACAAGCTGGAGCGGTTTTCCCTGGAACGTTGGAGACTGGGGATGATTTTATAGAGGTTTATAAAATCATGAGGGGCCATGGATCGGGTAAATTGACAAGGTATTTTCCCTGGTGTGGTGGAGCCCACAACTAGAGGGCATAGTTTTCGGTTGGGAAGGGAAAAATATAAAAGAGATGTAAGGGGCAACTTTTTCACTCAGAGAGTTGTACGTGTGTGGAATGAGCTGCCAGAGGAAGTGGTGGCAGTTAGTACAATTGCAACATTTAGATGGCGTCTGGATGGGTATATGAATAGAAAGTGTTTAGAGGGATATGGGCTGAGTCCTGGTAGGTGGGACGAGATTGGGTTGGGATATCTGGTCGGCATGGACAAGTTGGATGGAAGGGTATGTTTCCATGCTGTACATCTCTTTGACCCTGTGACTGTAATTTAGAAATGGCAATAATTTGACATGCACTATCAAATAAATAAATTGTTTATATTATTAAATTGTAGCATACAATAAGTTGAAAACTTGCTATTTTTAGAATGAATGATAAATAACGAAGAACATTCCGACACAGGAACAGACCCTTCGGCCCTCCTAGCCTGTGCTGATCCAGATCCTCATATTTTCTAAACCTGCACATATTTTCTAATGGTCTGTATCCCTTTGCTCCCTCCCCATTCATGTTTCTGTCTAAATACATCTTAGATAACACTATTGCTCCTGCCCCTACCGCTTCAGATGGCCACACGTTCCAGGCTGCCACCACCCTGTGAGTAAAGTTCTTCCCACATATATCTGCACTAAACCTTTCCCCTCTCACTTTGAACTCATGACCCCGAGTAATTGAGTTCCACAATCTGGGGAAAAAAGCTTCTTCCTATCCATCCTGTATATATCTGTCTTGATTTTGTGGACCTCAACCTTCGACTTTGTAATGAAAATAGTCCTAATCTACTCAATCTTTCTTTCTTCATCTTTGTAGGTGACACGGTGAGACAGTGGTTAGCACTGCTGCCTCACAGCGCCAGAGACCTGAGTTCAATTCCCGCCTCAGGCGACTGACTGTGTGGAGTTTGCACATTCTCCCCGTGTCTGCATGGGTTTCCTCTGGGTGCTCCGGTTTCCTCCCACAGTCCAAAAATGTGCAGGTCAGGTGAATTGGTCATGCTAAACTGCCAGTAGTGTTAGGTAAGGGGCAAATGTAGGGGTATGGGTTGGTTGTGCTTCAGCAGATCGGTGTGGACTTGTTGGGCTGAAGGGCCTGTTTCCACACTGTAAGTAATCTAAATCTAAATCTATATACAGCATTCCAAATGTGGCCAAACCAAACACCTATGCAACTGTAACATGACCTGCCAGCGCTTGTACTCAACACCTGATCCAATGAAGGAAAGCATACCATATGCCACCTTGACCACTTTGCTGACCTGTTTTGGCATCTTCAGGAAACAATGGTCCCGAACACCCAGATCTCGCTGTAAGTCAATTTTCCCCAGGAGTTTTCCGTTTACTGTGTTGTTCACTCTTGAACTGGATCTTTCAAAATGCATGACCTTGCATTTGCACAGATTGAACTCCATCTGCTATTTCTGTGCCCAGCTCTCCAATCTATCTATATTCTGCTGTATTCTCTGACAGTTCCTTCACTATCTGCTACTCCAACAGTCTTGGTGTCATCTGCAAACTTGGCAATCAGGCAACCTTCTTCCAAATCATTGATATATATATATCACAAACAACAGTGGTCCCAGTACGGATCGCTGTTGCACACCACTGGTCATAGGTCTCCATTTTGAGACATCCCCTTCCACTACTCCTCTCTGTCTCCTGTTGGCCAGCCAGTTCTCTATGCATCTAGATAGGACACTCTGGACCCCATGCGACTTCACCTTCTCCCTCACCCGACAATGGGGAACCTAATAAAACGCCTTACTCAAGTCCCTCAGTATCTTCTGCAGCAGCTTCCCTACCAATGATATCAGGCCTGCCGGTTTACAATTACCTGGATTATCCCCGCTATCCTTGTTAAACAAGGGGACAATATTAGAAATTCGACAGTCCTCCGGGACCTCACCCATGTTCAATCATCCTGCAAAGATAAATGTTAAAGCCCCAGTTATTTCCACACTCACATCCCTCAGTAACCTGTGATTGATCCCATCCAGACTTGGGGGCTTGTCGACGTTAATACCTTTCAGAGTATCCAAAACTTCCTTCCTTTTTATGTCGACTTGACCCAGAGTACTCAGAGATCTATCCCTAACCTCAACATCCGTCATGTCCCTCTCCTTGGTGAATACAGATGCAAAGTACTTCCTAAGAATCTCACCCATTGTCTCTGACTCCATGCATAACTTTCTTCCTTTGTCCTTGTGTGGGCCAAACATTTCACTAGTTACCCTCTTGCTCCTTATATATGGAAATAAGTCTTCGGGATTTTCCTCAACCCTGTTTACTAAAGCTATCTCATGACCACTTTTAGCCCATTTGAATCCTCGATATTTACTGGGAAATGTGGCTAGTGAAAAGAAAATAAACATTTGTTCATGCGAGTGGGAACCCAGATCTTTTCAAAGTGTTTTGTACCAAAAATAATTTGAAATTCGTCTCAGTGCAAATAAATGCAAGAGATGAAATCTCTTGGGAAGAGTAATTTTCAGCCACTATTCCCCCCAAAGTACTTCTGAGGTAGAAAAGAATGAGGGTGTGTAACAAGGGCACAACAGTAACTATGGTTGGCTTGAACATGCAGATTGGCTCAATTAATCAACTTGACAGTGATATCTTTGAATAAAGATTCAGAGAATGTATGAGAGATTATTTCTGAGAGCAGGCCATCATGGAAACAACCGGAGAATGGGGCTCAGTGGTTAGCACAGCAACAGGCACCCAGGTTCGATTCCAGCCTCGGGGGACTGTCTGCGTGTAGTTTGCACATTTTCCCCCTGTCTGTATGGGTTTCCTCCCACAGTCTGAAGATGTGCAGGCCAGGTGAATTGGCCATGCTGGATTGCCCATAGAGTGAGGTATGTAACTCAGAGGGGTCTGGGTGGGTTACTTTTCGGAGGGTTGGTGTGGACTTGTTGGGCCAAAGGGCCTGTTTCCAAAATATGGGGCATCTAATCTAATTTAGAGTTGATAATATGTAACAAGAAAGGATTGGTGGATGAGCTTTGCCTTGGAAGGAATACCCACAACATGCTGGAGTTTCACATTCAGATTGAAAGAGTGAAGACTGAGTCATACATGTGAGTTTTAGTGTTAGGCAATGATAATTATACAGACCGAAGGAGGGATTTGGCTGTGGTGGTCTGGGGGATGAAAAGAACAGTCAAAGGCAGCACAGCTTAAGAAATTTGGCAAACAGTTAGGAAGATACTAAAGACCAAAGAGGAATTGTATTATGGAAAAAAAAATCATCCATATCTTGATGAGGAAGTCAAGGATAATATGAAGACAACTACCAGCGCATTTCATACTTCACACGTTAGTCACACTGTGGAGGATTGGGCAAGTCAGTGGCCTCGTGGTGTTATAATTGAATTCTTATGTGATAAACCCAGATAATGTTCTGGTGACCTGGGTCCAAATCCTGCCACAGCAAGTGGCGGAGCTTGAATTCAAATCTGGAATTAAGAGACTGATAGTGGTTATGAATCGATTGCCAAGAAAAACATACCTGGTTCACTGATGTCCTTTAGGGAAGGAAACTGCCATCCTTACCATAGACTCACCACTCTCAGACTGAAGACATTTCTCCTTATCTCCGTTCTAAAGATTTTCTCTTGACCCTCAGGCTATATCCTTGAGTGCTTTCTCTCCGAACAGTGGAAGCATCTTCCCAACATCTACTCTGACCAGGCAACCAGTATTCTGTATGCTTCGATTAGAGCCCTCTTCACCCTTATACACTCCAGCGAGTATAGACCCAGAGACCTCATATGTTAAGTTTTTTATTCCTAGGACCATTCTTCTGAAGCTCCTCTGGACAGGCTCCGGGGTGCTACATCTTTTATGAGTTATGTGGCCCAAAACTGTACATAATACACCAAATGTGGTCAGACCAGAGTCTTATATAGCCGCGGAAATCCATCCATTCAACTAGATTAGATTAGATTAGATTACTTACAGTGTGGAAACAGGCCCTTCGGCCCAACAAGTCCACACCGATCTGCTGAAGCGCAACCCACTCATACCCCTACATCTACCCCTTACCTAACACTACGGGCAATTTAGCATGGCCAATTCACCTGACCTGCACATCTTTGGACTGTGGGAGGAAACCGGAGCACCCGGAGGAAACCCACGCAGACACGGGGAGAATGTGCAAACTCCACACAGTCAGTCGCCTGAGGCAGGAATTGAACCCAGGTCTCTGACACTGTGAGGCAGCAGTGCGAACCACTGTCATCTCAAAAGAAATGTCATCACTGTATTTGCCTTTCTGACCAGATTGACCACCTGAAATAATAATCTTACAATGGACAATAATAAATTTACTTTGGAGTTACAAAAATGAACAATGATTAAAGCATGCTGGGAAGTAGAACCCATCCTTGACCAAATTCTTCCACATGCTGCAGAATCCAGACAGGCTGCAGCTACCCAGAGATGGTTTGCAAACAAACCTGACAGCTCCAGACCCTGTAATACTAACCTGAAGTTGGACCTGAATGGGACAATGGAAATTCGCCTTTTTGGCCATCAATGGGACAACCCCAGGTTGGATCTGATTGATCAGGGTAATGAACCTGATCATTTGATTGGCAGATCTTCCACACCCTCCAAAAAGGCGTGAAGACTTGGAAGGATATGAATCACCATAAAACCCCTCAGAGAGTGGTAACTCGAGAATAACCACTGAAAGAGAAGACACCTACAAGGCAATCAGAAGAAAACGAAGACTTCACCACGTGGAATCCGGTCAACTTCTGGTGGGATGGTATGTGATCATCCAAGCTTAAGTTAACCCATAAGATAGATTGGAGTGTTTTTCATTACGTTATAATACGTTTTATTGTTCTAATTATAATTGCGTTCAATAAACAAATATCATTGTTTATAAGAGTTGACTCAGTTCTTTTGCTGAATGTAAGATTTCAAACACACTGTGTGGCAGATACAGCACCTTCCTAGCTACTGACACAACCTGCACATTTACCTTGAGATAATCCTGATTGGAACTCGCAACACTTTGCACTTCAGACTTCTGAATTTTTTCCCCAGCTATAAAATAGTCCATGCCTCTCTTCTTCCTACTAAAGTGCATAACCTCGCACTTTCCCAAGTTACTCCATCTGCCACGTATTTGCCCACTCTCCTACCATGTCTAAATCCTTCTGCAGCCTCCCTCCCATCTCAATGATACCTGTCCCTCTATCTACCTTTGCATCATCTAAAAACCTCGCTGGATTGCCCTCTTTTCTTTCATCTCGATTGTTAACGTACAAAGTAAAAAGTTGCGAAACACCAGTTGTCATTGACTGCTATCCTGAGAAGGACCCTTTTATTCCCACTCTCTATCTTCTGCCAGACAGCCAAGCTTCTGTACAGACTAGTACCTTATCTCTGATACCATGGGCCCTTACTCCAGGCCTCCTG
Source organism: Chiloscyllium punctatum (assembly GCF_047496795.1). Lineage (NCBI taxonomy): Eukaryota > Metazoa > Chordata > Chondrichthyes > Orectolobiformes > Hemiscylliidae > Chiloscyllium > Chiloscyllium punctatum. Next base: position 5,272,900 of record NC_092786.1, read on the forward strand.
TGAAGCACCTTGTTAACGTCCTTCTTGAAGTCCAGACACATAGTATCCATTAGCTCTCCTTGATCTAACCTGCTTGTTACATCCTCCAAGTGTTCGAACAGATTCATTAGCATGAATTCCCCTTGATGAAACCATACTTACTTCGCCCTACTTAATTATTCACAAATCTCATCCTTCACAGTGGATTCCAGGAAGTTACCCACGATCGAGGTTAGGCTGATCAGTTTGTAATTTTCTGCCTTTTGCCTTATTCCCTTTTAAGCAAGGTATCAGGGAGATCCAAGATGATGGCGACCCAGCAGGTCTGAGTCTACAGAGCTCTGCCCAAGACCCAGGCAAAGTGGGGTACCCATTCTCACCTCACCTGTTAAATAGTTTTCGCCCTGCAGCTTTGCCGTTTAGCAGTTTGATGCTTTTTAAAATGTCCAAAGGCAAAGGGTCTCGCAGTTCACAACAGAGAGGGACCCCTCCCCCCACCCTGTAGCAAGACAGATGTCTGCGGCTGCCCTGGGGGACTCACCTGCAGGGGTGAGCCTGATCTTGGAGCTTGTTAAACTCCGAGAGTAGTTGCTGCGTCCATTGAAGAGACCCAGTCCAAGCGGGAGTCGATCTCAATCAAGCTTCCTCGTCCTCTGGTTTCCCACTGCTATTTGCCATGTTATCTGCTTTCTCTTATACTTAAGCTTAATATTCTTTATCAAGTCTGCCTCACTGCACAACACTAAATCTAGTATTGCCCGTTCCCTTGTTGCCTGCACGATAAGCTGCTCCAAAAAGCCATCTTGTAGACATTCCACAAATTCCTTTCCTTGCAAATTACTGCCACTAATTTTCCCAGTCCCCCAATCACTGTAACTTTGCCTCTCCTTCATATCTTTTCTATCTCCTGGTCTATCATGCGCCCCAGCTCCTGACTACGATTAAATGGCCTATACATTACTCCAACTATGGTTTTCCACCTTTGCGGTTCTTCAAATCTACCCCCACACATTCCACACCAACTGATCCTACTTTGAGTATTGGGAACTGAGTGATGGGACTGCAAAACACTTCAGCTTTGCATCAAATTTATAGCTTAGACATGGAGTAAAAATATTTCATTGTCAATTACTTTGAAATGTCGCCACAGTGTGTTTCTTTGGCCAAATATTCTGTTTGCATTAGGGAAGAATACAAACTTTTGAAACTGTTAGAGAAGGAAGATATGAAGAGGATATGAGTCTATAAGAAGATTAAGGTAGGCCAAGTGAACAGGCAAATATCGGTGTATGGAACATAGTAGGAAAAATGTGTCTATGCTGAAAGATATTTGCGGGTTGAATGGAAAGTAGGGTATTATTTCAGTGGAGAGATTGGCTTGAGGCACAAAGGAACCGGGCACCTCGATTACAAAATAAAAACTTTCCGTGTATATCAATTTTTTATTGAGGTAAAATAGACATTGAAACATTCTGAAACAGAATACATTAAAAAGTGGGGACAATTTTGTGCAGATTTATAATGTTGTGATGTAACCACAAGAGAGTGATGGCCACAATGATAGGAAATGCAAACCAGAGAAGGTTCACTCAGCTGACTCCTGGGAGGAGTGTTTATTTATGGGGGACATCTTGAACTGACTGGCCCTGGATCTACTGGAGTTTAGGCGAACAATATGTGATCTTGTTTAACCCCAGAATATTCCAAGTAGTCTTTTCAAGTTGAATTCTGAAACAATGTTTCAGCTTGTGTCAGAGATTGCCATGAGTGGATGGGTTGTAAAGCTGAAGAATATCTCAGTGAAGAAGATGGTGATTTGGTGTAATCATCTCAAAGTATTGTGCCTTTGTGGAACTCCCTTCCGAGAGAGCGATGGAGAATAAGACATTGACTATTCCTTAGGCAAAGGCAGGCAGATTCTTGATGAAGAATGATGCACTAATGTTTTAAGAGCAAAGGAAGAATGTCTGATTGAGACCACAGTCAGATCATCCACGATCTTATCGCATGATGGAGCTGTTTTGATTCCTTACTCATGATGCTAGTTTCTGCATTTCTGTTGTCTTTAAATACTGAAAACTTCTGACACAATTGTTATGAACATGAAAACTCTCCTTTCAGATAATTGAGCACAGCTTTCCAAATGTGACTTTTAAAGAGCACGGGAAAAGCACTCAGGAAAGATTCATGATGTTGTAGAGAGGTCAGGAGCATAGGACAAAGCGAAAGCCTGCCTTGAAACTGCTTTAAAAATCAGATTGGGTCGAATAGATAACTTTAATACTTCAGATTCCTTTCAGTTGTTCTTGTGAGGTGCGTTTCATTACCAAGGCCAGCTTTTTGTTGCTGTATTTAATTTCTATTCAGAATATGGTGATAAACTCCAGGGATTCTTGTGCTGCAGAAACACTAACAGATATGTTACAAACAGAGAAAAGGGTTCTGAACAATTTGATATTGAAGGGATAATGATATAACTGCATATCCTATGTGCCCTTCGAGATTGTATTCCTCATTACTTGATACTCACAAGCTATGGAAATAGTGAGACTACATTCTCTGTTTCCAACAATTAAAGTGATAGAGTCATACAGCATGCAAACAGGCCTTTCAGCCCAGTACAACTATGCCAGCCAGAAAACACCAAACTACATTATTCCCAGTTACCTGAAGATCTATACCCTACTATTCCCTGGCAGTTTGTGTTTAAATGCTGCGTTATCGTGTATCTGTGACCTGAGATTTTTTGTTCTTTCAATACATGCACGAAATGCTTTCATGGAAATAGATCATACAACTTCAAAGACCACGACCAATTCATCAGATCAACAAAATATCCTCATTGTTTAATAATTATGAGAAAATTGGATTGTCTTATTCGTTCATTTGGGATTTTCATGGAGCTAGACCAGCAATAATTTGTCCTTGAGAAGTTCCAGTCGAGTTGTTGTTGGTCCACCCAAGTGGCTGGTGGGATGGAGTACCAGCAGTGCATCTCATGTGCTGGTTTAGCTGGGAGTAAATATTACTGGTGGTGGATGGAGTGTTACACAAGCTCTCTTGCTGTGATGAACAGCTCGCAGGAAAACGGACTCTTTATCAATATGAATATATGAGAAGGAATTTACTATTCTTCAGAGAAATAGCAACCTTACACGAGAAGTCTATATAATAATGAAAGGAAGTCTCTTTCTATGTCATTGGTGTCCTTAAAATAATGGTGTCAAGCAGTTGGACTAATGTTGGTGCTGTCGTTGAATAACTCTTCACTGAGCATGTGTGTAATCCAAGATGTTCTCCGAGATGACTGGCGTGTCCTAGGTTGAGTAAGTGCTGATACTCCATGGGATGATGCTGGTTTATAATCTCGCCATTTACTGAGCACAGTTCGATGGAACAAACCAACAAGTCGAATTGGCTGCTGCTTCAGAATATATCAGAGCTTTCATGGCTGCTACCACATGAAATCATGTTATAAAGACAACGCCCATCGTATCTACATCATCCAGTGCTGATACAAGTGCTTTATAAAGTTTGTGAGGTTTCTTTCCTTATTTACCCTCTCAGACAATCTGGGTTCAAAACAGATTCAACTAATCCTCTCTTAGCGTCTTATCTTTTAATTTGAACGTGTTCTCCCTTATTTTTATCCCTTTGACAAAGGGGAACAAGCTGCTGTCTGTTCACTCTGCTCATACCTTTCACGTTCTTATTCACATGGGTGTAAACTAGTATGGCAGGGGGGGGGGGTGGGAACCTGAGCTGTATACCGGAGGTGAGAGTTGATGCAGGTGAGGCAATAGCAAGAGGTAGACCAGCTAGTGGGAAGGATTTTCCTGGGAAGGAACTAAGGGATCAGTTAAAGTGTGTTTGCTTTAATGGAAGGAGTATCAGAAATAAAAGTGATGAATTTAGAGCATGGATCAGTACCTGGTGCTATGATGTTGTGGCCATAACAGAGACATGGGTTTCTCAGGGGCAGGAATGGTTGCTGGATGTTCCAGGGTTTAGAGCATTTATAAAGAATGGGGGGGGGGGGGGAGAGGAGGGGGTGTAGCACTACTAAACAGAGAGGGTATCACAGCTACAGAAGCTTCCATTGTCGAGAAAGATCTGCCTACCCAAGTCAGTATGGGAGGAAATTAGGAACAGCAAGGGAGCAGTCACCTCGTTAGGGGTTTACTACAGGCCCCCCAATATCAACAGGGAGATTGAAGAAAGCATAGGTCGGCAGATTTTGGAAAAGTGTGGATTTGGTAGGGTTGTTGTAATGGGTGACTTTAACTTTCCCAATATTGATTGGAACCTCCTTCGAAAAGAAGATTTGAATGGAGTTGTTTTTGTAAGGTGTATTCAGGAGGGTTTCCTAACTCAGTACATTGACAGGCCGACGAGGACAGAGGCCATTCTAGACTTGGTGCTCGGAAGCGAGCTGGGCAGGTATCAGATCTTGTGGTGGGAGAGCATTTTGGTGACAGTGAGCACAACTGCCTCACATTCTACATAGCTAGAGAGAAGGAGAAGATTAGGCAAAATGGGAGGATATTTAATTGGGGAAGAGGAATGAATGATGCGATTAGCCATGAGTTAGGAAGCATGGATTGGGAGCAATTGTTCCATGGTAAAGGCACTATAGACATGTGGAGACTGTTTAAGGAACAGTTGTTGCGAGTGATGAATAAATATGTCCCTCTGAGACAGGCAAGAAGTGGTAAGATAAAGGAACCTTGGATGTCGAGAGCGGTTGAGATTCTCGTCAAAAAGAAAAAGGTAGCTTACATAAGGAGGAGGAAGCTAGGGTCAAGCTCGGCTCTAGAGGATTACAGGCAGACAAGGAAGGAACTCAAAAATGGTCTGAGGAGAGCCAGGAGGAGGCACGAGAAAGGCTTGGCAGATAGGATTAGGGAGAACACAAAGGCATTTTACACTTATGTGAGGAATAAAAGAATGGTCAAAGAAAGAGTAGGGCCGATAAGGGATAGCATAGGGAACTTGTGTGTGGAGTCTGAGGAGGTAGGGGAAGCCCTAAATGAGATTTTTTGCTTCTGTCTTTATGAAAGAAACAAACTTTGTAGTGAATGAAACCTTTGAAGAGCAGGTGTGCATGCTGGAATGGATAGAGATAGAGGAAGCTGATGTGCTGAAAATTTTGTCGAACATTAAGATTGACAAGTCGCCAGGCCCAGACCAGATTTGTCCTCGGCTGCTTTGGGAAATGAGAAATGCAATTGCTTCGCCACTTGCGAATACCTTTTCATCCTCGCTCTCCACTGGAGTCGTACCTGAGGACAGGAGAGAGGCAAATGTAATTCCTCTCTTCACGAAAGGAAATAGGGAAATTCCCTGCAATTACAGACCAGTAAGTCTCACATCTGATGTCTGCAAGGTGTTAGAAAGGATTCTGATGGATAGGATTTATGACCATCTGGAAGAGTATGGCTTGTTTAAATGCAGTCAACACGGATTTGTGAGGGGCAGGTCATGCCTCACATACCTTATCGAGTTCATTGAGAATGTGACTAGAAAGGTTGATGAGGGTCGAGCTGTGGATGTGGTGTATGTGGACTTCAGCATGGCATTTGATAAGGTTCCCCATGGCAGACTCGTTCAGAAGGTCAGGGGGAATGGGATACAGGGGAACTTAGCTGTCTGGATACTGAATTGGCCGGCCAACCGAAAACAGCGAATGGTACTAGAAGGAACATATTCTGCCTGGAAGTCTGTAGTGAGTGGTGTTCCACAAAGCTCTGTCCTTGGGCCTCTACTGTTTATAATTTTTATTAATGACTTGGATGAGGGGATTGAATGATGGGTCAGCAAGTTTGCAGATGACACAAAGGTTGGGGGTGTCATTGACAGTATAGAGGCTGTTGTAGGCTGCTGCAGGACATTGACAGGATGCAGAGATGGGCTGAGAGGTGGCAAATGGACTTCAACCTGGATAAATGCGAGGTAATGCATTTTGGAAGGTCGAATTTGAAAGCTGAGCACAGGATTAAGGATAGGATTCTTGGCAGTGTGGAGGAACAGAGGGATCTTGGGTGTGCAGGTACATAGATCCCTTAAAATGGCCACAAATGGACAGGGTTGTAAAGAAAGCATATGGTGTTTTGGCTTTCATTAACAGGGGGATTGAGTTTAAGAGTCATGAGATCTTGTTGCAGCTCTATAAAAATTTGATTGGACCGCACTTGGAATACTGTGCCCAGTTCTGGTCGCCCTATTATAGGAAAGATGTGGATGCTTTGGAGACGGTTCAAAGGAGGTTTACCAGGATGCTGCCTGGACTGGAGGGCTGATCTTATGAAGAGAGGTTGACTGAGCTCGGACTTTTTTCATTGGAGAAAAGGAGGAGGAGAGGGGACCTAATTGAGGTATACAAAATAATGAGAGGCATTGATAGAGTCGATAGCCCGGGACCATTTGCTAGGGCAGAAATGACTAACACGAGGGGCCATTGTTTTAAGCTGGTTGGAGGAAAGTATAGAGGGGATGTCAGAGGTGGGTTCTTTATACAGATTTGTGAGAGCATGGAATGCGTTGCCAACAGTAGTTGTAGAAGCAAGGTCATTGGGGACATTTAAGAGACTATTGGAATGCATATGTTCACAGAAATTTGAGGGTGCATACATGAGGATCAGTGGTCGGCACAACATCGTGAGCTAAAGGGCCTGTTCTGTGCTGTACTGTTCTATGTTCTATGTTCTACATGTCTGTCAGGTTCAGTTTCCTCCCACAGTGCACACAAGTTCAGTAGATTGACCATGCTAAATTACCCATCATATGCAGCGAGGTGTGTTAGCTATGGGAGACGCAGGAACAGGCTAGGAGTCGGGTTAGCCATGGGAAATGCAGGAAAGGGGTATGAGGTGGGTCTGGGTGCAATGCTCTGCACAGGGTCAATGCGGACTTCATTGATCAATGTCCCATAAAATAACAAAAGTAAAAGTTAAATCAAACAAAGAAACAAAACAAAAAACAGAATGCTGGGGAAACCGAGCAGGTTTCGTAGCCTCTGTCGAGAGTTAGCATTTTGAGTCGACTCACCATGCTTCAGATGTGGAAGCATCTGGGAAATTGTGCAATGTGTGTTGGTGGATTGAATTGAATATATGGAGAAATAGAGACATTGAAAAAATAAACAAAGGGACTGTGGATAATCAGCTGGTATGGAAATAAATTGGGAGATCATTTTCATTTTTCTTTCACTTTTTCCCATATTCCTGAGTATCATGCCCATGTAGGTATATATCCAAGTCCCTGTTTCAAGTGGGTTATGTCCCCTCTATCACCCCATCCTGAGTTTGGTCATCTTCTTTTCTTCATTAATGGGACATGGGTGTTGTTGGCTGGGCCAGCATTTATTTCACTTTCCGAGTTGCTTTTGAGAAGGTGCTGGGGAACTGCTTCTCTGAACCACTGCACATCGATGTGCTGTAGACTGGCAGTGGTTCCGTCTGTCTGGTTACACTTCTTTGAGACCTTGTAGTGTTATAACTGAATGTCTGACTTGACCATTTCAAAGGCCATTTGAGAGACTACCACTGCTGACAGCCTGGAATCACGTGCAGGCCAGACCATTGAAGAAATCAAATTTCCTTCCCTGAAGGAGACCAGTGAGCCAGATGTTCTCAGTTTTGGCACCCATCAATATTTCATTAGATTGTTAATTCCAAATATTTTATTGAATTCAAATTCCAGCGTCTGATGTCTCCGGATTGAAGTCCGGGTTTGGGTCATTACCTCGGAAAGGTATACCATTGGGAAATATTTGTGGAAATCTCCGAATTTACAGTCTAGAGAAAATACCACTAGACCATCACCTCCCCCAGCATCTCCACCATCAATAGCAGTGTTGCTATTACCGTGACTAACATACAGATAATTGTGCAGTTACATTGTCAACTATTTCCACGAGAGCAGAACTATTCATATTTCAGGGACGGCACAGAAATGTAACAGTTTATCAGCCAGGATTACAAACAGAGGATATGTAGGCATTTTCAACACTGTGCCATATATATAAGTATTGACTTGCTCCTGACATTGGAAAGTCAGTGTAGTTTCTCTGGATGGTTTTCTTGGATTTGCGTTGTTAGCTGCTGCATTCATTCAGGGAGACCAGAGGGCCTGGTGTTCCTACTCTGTGCAAGGTATGAGGATAGATTTTATAGTGTATCTGAGTCTGCTGAAACTGCATAGGGAGGAGTTGAGCACTGCATTATCCTTTCTGAGATTTCCACAAATACTTCCCAATGGTATACCTTTCCCAGGTGCAAAGAGTGAATCCAGTTTATTTCAACAATGGGGAGGTCACAAAGCTGTGCAGTCTCACACCAGGGAGAGGACTATATTCAAAATGTCCATCAACCATTTTGATTCAGGACCTTGCTAGGCAGGAGTAGGGGACATATCCATTAAGCCAGAGTCCCATCATCGCACATATTCACAAGGTGACAGTGACCACCTCTGTCCAGTCAGGTGAATACATTGGTTCTGTCTAAACAGAAGAAGCAACCAGAAAATCTTTTTTCGGAAATATTAGAGAACATGTTTCCTGGCAAAAGTGAGGAAATTAAGAAATTTAGAGTTAGAAAAGTTGAAGTACTGGAAAAACTCATTGTGTTGAAGGTTGGTAAGGTGCTGGAGCAGGTCAGTGATGAATTTAGAGGGCTACAGAGATAGGGTTGGAGAATTGAGCTTGCTGGATAACTCTTCGGACCTGGTGCAGACACGATGGGCCTTCTTTCCTGCCTTTTCCGTAATTATATGAAAGAGATCAAAACTCTTTATGATGTGTAATGGATCCTGCAGGCTGGAAAGCAGCTATTGTGACCGCACATATTTACAACAGGACGGAGAGTGAAAACAGAAAACCAACTGGGAGATAGGTTTATGTCATTAGTGAGATAACTATGAGCATTTTTTGTATTTAATCATAAATAGATCATTGGAGAACAATAATATGATTGAGTAGTGTCAACGAGATTCAGGACAGGAAAACTACCTTTGAAAAACGTACTGGAGTTTATGGACGATGTTGGTTGTAACATCGACAAGTGAGAACTAGTGTGAACGGTGTATTTGTATTTTCAGAAGAAGGTTCATACGGTTGCACACAGGTGAGAGAAGAAAGTTACAGTTCTTGGGTAAGGGGAAGGTATCCTGCATGGATTGAGAATTCGATGATAGAGAGAACACAGAGACTAGGGTCTTCCTTTGGACAGAAGGTCACAACTGATTGGGTATCACATGCATCAGTGCTTGGAGCATCGCTGTTTGTAACACAAAGAACTGATTTGAATGTGAACAACACATACAGTCCTTTTCATGCTGGATTTATTTAAAGGTGAAAGTCTGCGAAGTGCTTTTGGCACAAAGGATCGGAATGTCCTTGGACACAAGTCACGAATAGAATTCATGCAGGGCATCCATTAATCAGAACAGGAAATGAAATGTCAGCCTTCATTACAAAATGAATCATGTGTAGGAGTTGTGGAATGCTGTTGAGGCAGTATTTGGGCTATTGTGGACAGACTTTCTGACCTTTATAAATCAATGATCAACTTGTCACAGAGGAAGTGCAAAGCTGTTTTATCAGATCAATCTCTGGGATGATGGTAATATAAAGCGAGTGTGAACGAAATGGATGTTTAGTTGGTAGCACGGTGAGAGCAGAAGTGTTGATTGTATTAAAACTTGAAGATTATGGACGAACACACATTATGTCCAGAGAAAGACATTGGTGCCATAAGAAATTACATTTTGCCCATGACACGTGCTTCTTGGTAGTTTATGTAACTCTGTGAAGCTCCTATGTTGGTTTGGAGAGAGCTTCAGGCTCTGAATGAACTTTCATTGCCTCAATGTGCAGTTGGTGCGTGAACCTGCACTGAAAGTCACATTGTTCACAAATCTGTCAGCAGTAGCAATGCCTAACACCTGAAAATGTTAGCCATTCCCAACAGCTTCTGACCTCCATAGAGAATACCGGTCTGCCTTCTCGGGGATGTCCTCTCTCCTCACCATCAACAAACCATATTAATGTATACATTGTGGACCATTAGCAATGGAGCCAGAAGGAACGACATGGAGCAGTCTATCCATGCAGGGTCTGTTTCATTCGTTTGTCATGTTTGTTTGTAGATAACATCCTCCTATTTCTGTACAAGGGGCTTGAGCGGCTGAATGGCCACCTCCTGATGTCATGGGATACGCTGAAGAACCTGACTGGGCAAGCCGTGGTTCCTGTTTAGCAGCTCAATGTGTTTGACTGGACTCCTTACCTTTCTGTGTAATAGTCAGGAAGGATTGAATGGGCTATCCCTATTCTTATCCAATAGCATTAATGGGCGGAATGACCTCCTCATATTCCTGTGAAGTTAGCTTGAGGTGCTGAACGAGCACCTCTCTTTACTCTGGTAACACACAGTGTCCAGCAGGACTGTAACATGAATGTTACTGACACTTCAACAGCACAAGCCTGAATGCTGTCCGGGTATTCCTCCACATGGACACAGACTGTTTCAGGAGCTGAGGGGGGCACATTGTTCTGAACATTACATGATTTTCAGTCACCACCTCCACTTCTGAGATTCTGATGGGGGGAAAGACACCGAGGCGCAAATGAGGATGCTTGTGCTGTGGATCTCCCGCAGAGATGTCCCGAGACTGAGGTGATATATGTCGAAAAACCACAAACATCTTGTTTGTGCTGAATCACTCCAACCTGTGGGGAGGTTACCCTTGATTTCCATTAAGTTCCATTTTCTTCAGGTTCCTTAATACCATCCTCAGGTAAACACTTCCTTGTCGTCAGAGCCAGTCACTATTACCTGTTTTTTTAATATATTTTGTTCATGTCAATAGGTCACGGTTGTATGTGTGCGGTGTGTTTCCCTCTCACATAGGGGTGTGACCATCGGGACTTCTCTATACCAGAGAGTTTGGGGAGATAGATCATTGAGATAGTGGTAAGACAGGGATGGATGGATGTTTGACACGGCAAGCACTCCAGGAGTTGGGACATAGAGCAGATCAGCCATGATCTTATTGAATGGAAAGGCAGGCAGTAGGGGCTGAATGACCTGTCCTGCTTCTCATGTTCTTGAATTCTCTTATTGGAAAGTTCATCGTTGTTATTTTCCTGGATGTCATGTGAAGGAATGCTGTAGTCAAAGAGACCAGAGGATTTTGTGAGCAATATCTGGGTAGGGTAAGGGGTCATTATTCACTGTGAATCTGAATCAACAACATGAAAAATAAATGGAGAGGGGGGAACTTCTGTAAGGAGTGAGGAGGGAACTGTTTCACAGTAACACCAACTCTTTTTTTCCCAAGAACGTTCTCCAATCCACAAAAAATCATGTTTGACTGTATTCAGGGGCTGAATGGTCTCCTCGGTTTCTGTGCACAAAGTAGTAGGAGCAAGTAGTCTCCAACTGCTCTTGTGTAGCAGATTGAGGGGCTGAATGGAATGGGGCGAAATAGGACTGAGATACAGTAATGCGTCCCTGCCCCACCAAGCACTAAGTTTGTGGCTGATCAGATTGTGGTCTCAGCTGCACGTTCCTATCTGCAGTTCATTATACTTGAATCACTTTCCTGTCAAATATTTAACTAACACACCTTTGAATAAATGCAAACACAGAGGTACCACAAACCTGTGGGGAGGAGAAATTCCCACTCAAATGGCCTTCTGAGAATTTCTCCTTATCCATGTTCCTACCGAGGTAAGAGAGTCATTGCTTCTTTTTCTAGTCCCACTCCTCCAGACGTCACGATAAATTATCCGTGTAACTAAGTTTGTGATATGGTAAATGATATCTGTCTCAGACTGGGTCAGGATCAGTGTTAGGAACAAGTCAGACAGGTTTCTTACATTTGTAAAAAATCTAAAACCAAAGCAAAGTTACTCGAAATACGATGGATACATAAATGATATAGAGTTTGATCATTGACAATACCTACATCAACATTTATTTTTCTGTAAATCTGAGACACAGAAATATGCACACAAAGACACACGAACGCACACACACACGCACACACACACACGTCTGAAGGCAAACGGGAAAATAAAGAAACTCTGCAGAATATTAATTCGAAAGAGCTTTGTCCAAATAACAGTTAATTTCATGACAATTGCAAAATTGAGAGATTTTCAGTTGTTATTCTGCCTCTGAAGTGATTCTGCCTCACAGAAGCTGCTAGCACTGGGGTTTCTCCTGGAACAGTTGGATTTGGCTGAATTCCCTTTGCTGCAGGCAGAGGAGAGATTCCAATGAATCCTCAACAGGAACCCTCAAAGAGTTCTAAAGATGGCTGATTGGTTTTCAGCTCTCATATGTTACTGTAGAGAAGTACAAGTAGAGATGGAGCAATGGCCGTTTGCTTCTACGACAGGTCGCATTTGCTCCCTCCCTGATCTGAAGCATGCAATAATGTGACCCAAACACCAACCTGAACTAGGTAAGGTCTGGGTGAACATTCTCCTGATTGAATTACTCCATCCCCATTACCTGCTCCATTTAGGAATAATTTGTAATTTATAATTTGGAGGTATAGTTAGATGTATCTGCATAATTTTTGTACAATATATTAAAGTCTTCATAGTACCTGTGTTAAAATGAGTATATTGTTTTTAAAATTAAATCCTTAGTTTTATTCTCTAATCCTCAGCTCCGCCCCAATACACTCTCCTCAGGGTCTTATATGGTACAATACGATCAGCTCTCATTCTCAGGCCTGAAGTACTCTGACCTTGTAGAGTCCATGAGGGGGCATGGATGCGGGATCAGCCAAGGTTATTTTCCAAGGCTGGAGGAGTCCAAACCAGAGGGCAAAGACTTAAAGTGAGAGGGGGAAATTAAAAAGATACCTGAGTGGTAACTTTTTCACACAGAGGGTAGTGCATGTATGGGACGAGCTGGCAGCGAAAGTGGTAGCGGCTGGTACAATTACAACATTTAAGAGGCAATGGATGGGTAAATGAATAAGAAGGTTTAGAGAGTTATGGGTTAATGTTGGCAAATGGTTTTACATCAGATTGGAATATCCGGTCGGCGCAAATGAGCTGGACTGAAGGGTCTGTTTCCGTGCTGTATGACACTATGGTTCTATCAGGCCTTCATTCTAACAAGGAGTAAAGTGAAGCATGTGTGAAAAGCTTCTAAAACAATTGCATATTTTTTTCTTTCAATTTTAGGGTTCATTGCTACATACAATACATTCGATGTAGTTTCAGCATTGTCATGTACAGATGCAGTAAAACATCCCGATGATTATACCCAATAGCGTTTGCATGAAACAGCATCATTCAATACACTTCTCTAATCACTTGCGGAATCTGCTGACGAGGTTTATATGGCTCATGTACCGAGACACACACATCCCTCCGGACCAATGCGTTCTGCGATGTTCTCTCCATTTAAGCAGGTTACTGTTATTTTATCTGTTCTGAGCACTGCCTTCCCTTAGCCCTTGTTATACTGTTTTCTGCCAAAGCTTTGCTCACTAATTTCCCCTGTCGGTATTCCATTGCAGAGTCTCCATATGCTGTTAAATGATTATCTTGGAAAATGCACTAATTGAGTTCCAATCCAATCAGTCACCGCATCCAAGTCATTGGTGTAAATTGTCAATTGTTGATAATGTCACACTGATCCCTGAGGCATTCCACCAAGTTGCAACTTTACAACCTGAATATAAACATTTATCCCGAATGTTTATTCCCTGATAGTTTACCAGGTTTCCCCTGTTGCTGGGCACCAGGCGAGAAAGGTTGGATGGCCTCATCCTACACTGTGGAATGTACTTAGTGGGCTGAATGACTTCAATCTATTACTGTGTAAATCCTGAAAGGGCAGAATGGTCTCCGCCTGTCTCATTATAATGATGTTGACTGGCTGAATGGGACCTTTCTTTACCTCTGTAACATTATTGAGTGGTTGAGAGAACAGCATCTGGACATTCAGCCCCTCGGGCCTGCTGCACCATTCAGAATGTGCATTGTTGATGTGATTGTGATAAAACATCCCCTTCCTGTCAGTTCCTAATAAATATGGATTCTCTTGTTCATCAAAGATCTATGGAACTGAACCTTGCTACTTCGGCATGAGAACATCACAGATCATACAACCCTAAAGAGAAAGGAACATCCCTGTCTCAGTCAGAAATGGGAAGGTCCTTATTCTCAAAATGCGTTCCCCTCAAACGAATCACAACTCTTTTGATATGTAAGGAGTCGATCTTTAGGAACATATATCGACCATTCAGCCCCTCAAACCTGTCCACATTCTCATTAACTCTCCTAAATCAAATTCTTACCAAATTCAGCCTCCACTGACCTCGTGGAAAGACAATTCCAGGCACCGCAAGATCATATGAGCAATGAACCTTGGAGCAGAATTTGGCCATTCAGCCCATCTTCGCTGCCATGACATTTGATCACGGCTAAAATATTTCTCAACCCCATTCTCCTGCCTTCTTCGACTGACCATTGATAACTTATTAATTAAAACGTATATATCTCTGTATTAAAGACATTGTGTGCCTGTATGTGGGGTTATGTTCGTGTGTTTGTGTGTAAACGTCCATATCTGTGTGCGTATCTCTGTGGGCCTGTGTTATGTGTGTTAGTGTCAGTATCTCAGTTTGTGTGTACCTCTGTCTGCATCTCTGTGTAGAGTTGTTTTTGAAGTAAATAGATGGAAATTGGGATCAAAGTCTCCCTCTTCTCTCTCTGTCTGTCCCTGTTGTTCGCAGAGTTCATAGAATTCCTCCAGTGTGGAAGCAGGTCCTTCGACCCAATACATCCACACTGACCCTTCGAAGAATAACCCACCCAGACCCGTTGAAATACTCTCCTACGTTTACTCATGACTAATGCCCCTAACCTACACATCCCTGGGCACTATGGACAATTTGGCATGGCCAATTCACCTAACATCCACATCTTTGGACTGTGGGTGGAAACAGGAGAATCCGGTGGAAACCCTCGCAGACACGGAGAGAATGTGAAACTTCACAAAGACAATCCGCCTGAGGGTGGACACGAGCCCGGGTGCCTGGCGCTGTGAGGCAGCGGTGCTCGCCTCTGAGTTTGGTGATTAGATTCATACAATACTACCCTCTGCTGGACTGTCCACACCACTGCATCAATGGCAGAGTTTTTACTCTCTCAGAAGATAACAAATCTTCTGTGAATCTCTCAAATTGTACGGCAGTTTGATTTTCCAATAATATCTTTGGAAGCATAGAGCTGTTTTGTCCGATACTGAGCAATGTTGTTCCTGGGTCATTAGCAACACTACTGGGCCTTTTTCAGGACTTTTCAATACTTTCTCAAATAAGTTTTAAGATTGCAACTCACAGAATGAGAAATCAATTCATGTCACCGTCTGACAAAATGGTTCACTTGGAGGTGAGCATTTCCATTCTGACAGGCCCAAGTATATTTGCAACCCACCATGTACCAGCATTGTGTGTGCGAGCCTACACGTGGGTGCGTGTAGTGTTGAAGGTGCTGTCAGTTTGCATCGTGCTATGAGCTCTCTCACTGTCTCTCCCACCCAGACTGAATCCTCGAGGGTTGTCACTCTCTGCCGCTCTCACTGCAGTAGGGTGGGGAGGCCAGCTGAGGGAGAGATTGTTTCATTTTCAGCACCACAGGGACGACAGACCTGCACTTAATAATAGATACTCACAGAGTCAAATACAGACACACAGGTACAGGTGGTGGTGGTGGAGAGATGGATATTGGGCTCTCCACCACCCAGCTTGTCCCTTTCCATCCTATTCCAGGCTGTTTCTCTTGGAATGCGAGAAATGGAGGGAGGGAGTGAAGGTGGGAGTGGGGGTACCTGCAGTTCGTGCTGGTGTGGGTGGGGAGGGAGGTGAGATGGTGATGTGTCCAGAGGGAGTCAGACCATAGTGTTGTATCCAAACAGTGTTATTAGTGTGGGAGGTATAGTGGAGGGGAAAGAGAGAGAGAAGGAAGGTGCTATTTGCAGTAGTGAGAGTAGTGGAGCATGAGCCTTGTTCGTGTGTCGGTGCTATAACAGATATACAGTGATTGTGAGGGAGCAGAGAGAACACAGTCATACTTATCCTGACAGAGCAGGGAAGGTTATTGATGCTTGTCCTGTATTGCTGGGCATTTCCTCAGACCGCAGATACTGCACTGAGCTGGGTGGTGAGCTCAGACTATGCTCGGTGGGTCTGGTAATGTGGCCGCCTCTGGGAAGAGAATAATCCTCTTCTGTACTAGCCCATCCACCAGGAGCTCCGTGCCCCTGTCGACAAACTGTGGTGTGATTGCCCCTTATCCCCCATTCTCGGGGTAAACCGTGCAGGGCAGCTCCAAACTGAGAAAGCTCAACCGTGTGCCCATTGGACGTTTAAAGGTGGCACCAATGTCAGGGATTATGGAATATCCAGGGGCACCCGGGAAATGGTGAGTACCTCCAGCCATGATGAGAGGGTCACCATGGGATAGGGTGGGTAGTTAATGAGGTACATTCGATAAGATAGTTCCAAGAAACTAACTCAGCCTCGTGCAGGCAATCCCTCTGTCACACACAATGAAAATGTCACTGAGACAAATTGTTAGAATCAACCCAATGAGTCGAAGACTCTGCTGACCCCATTCCCAGTTACTACGCTGTAGCTGTTTGTCCAATGCTCTTCATCACAGGGAAGGAGCTAAACATCACCTTACCGTTGGGAATAAGGCAGTGGGGAGGGTGTGATTTTGGTATCAGTGTGGGAGCACTTTATGGCAAGCCATCATAATTCTATTAGTTTCAAAATAGAGATGGAAAAGGATGAACCAGGTCTAAAACTTAACGTTGTAAATTGTTGAAAAGACAATTTTTATATTAATCAAGAATTTTCAAAGTCGATTGGGGCAGATATTGGCAGAGAAGGGGGAAGCCTTCAAAAATGAGACATCAGGAGTACAGAGACAGTATGTTCCTGTTAGGGTGAAGGGTAAGGCTGGTAGGTAGAAGCAATGGTGGAGAATTGGAGAAGTTGAGGTTCTGGTCACGGAAAGAAGGGAAGGATATGTCAGGTATAGACAGCAGGAATTAAGTTTTGTTTTCTTAATTCATTCATGGGATGAGGGCGTCCCTGGCTAGGCAAGCATCTATTACCCATCCCTAATTGCCCAGAGGACAGTTAACAGTAATCCACATTGCTGTGTGTCTGGAGTCTCATGTAGACCAGACCAGGTAAGGATGGCAGTTTGTTTCCTTTAAAGGTGTCAGTGAACCAGATTGATTTTTCTTACATCGGAATGGTCATCATTAGCCTCTTAATTCCTGATTTAAAGTGAATCACTAGAAGAGTCTGAAGTCAACAAGAGTAGACTTAAGAGGTAAATTGGGAGCACAAAAAGGGGACATGTGATAGCTTTGGCAAATAGAGTTAAGGAGATTCCAAAGGAATTCTACAAATACGTCAAGAACGAAGAGTATCTGTAGGGAGAATAGGACATCCTTAAAGATCAGCAAGGCTGCACATGTGCAGAACCACAGGAAATGGGGGAGGTACTGAACGAATATTTTGTATCAGTATTTACTGTGCAGGAGGATATGGAAGCGAGGGAACTTGGGAAGTATGTAGTGACATCTTGGAAAGTGTCTGTACTACAGAGAAGCTGCTGGAGGTCATAAAACATGCAAAGGAAGGAAAACGTCTTGGCTTTTATTCGATGTACGCTATACTCTGTGGGAAGCTAGGGAAGTGATTGCTGAGCCCCGTGCTATCATCATTAGCCGCAGGTAAAGTGCTGGCAGACTGGAGGTTGGCTAACGTGCTGCCATTACTTAAGGGATTGAAGAAGGGTAATAAGGAAAAGCCAGTGAACCTGACATCAGTGGTGGGTAAGTTGTTGGAGAGGATTATAAGGCATTGGATTTTCACGCATTTTGAAAGGAAACGACTGATCAGGGATAGTCAACATGGCTTTGTGCAAGCAATATTGTGCCTCACTGACCTGACAGAATTTTTTAAAGAAGCGACTAAGAAGATTAATTGAGGTAGAGAGGTGTACATTGTCGATATGGACATCAGTAAGGTGTTGAACAACATTGTGGATGGTCAACTGTTTAACAAGGTTCGTTCATATGAAATACATGGAGAACTAGCCATTTGGATAAAAAATTGGTTCAAAGGTAGGAGACCGAGGGTGGTGGTAGAGGGTTGCAATATCCTGGCAAAGTTTGCAATGTTCTTCATGCTGTGCAGATAGTCCACTTTATGGAATAGTCCACAAGCACGGTCTGCTTACCTTTCAATCTTCGCCATTACCTTACCCCAGTTTATGGTGTCTGTGATGATTTGTGAAGCAGATTCAAAATTTGAGGCAATGGACCATTCCAGCTAATCTGGCAATGTCTTTCTTCAATGTATGTATTTTTGTGATTGGGCCCACTGTTGTCTCACTTATCCAGTTATTCCAATCCCCCCATCTCCTTATCCACATTTTCACCAAGTTATCAGTTAATTAATTGTTTGTTTGTTTTTTTCTGTATCTTTCCCTGGCCTTGCCTTTTGACTCCCTCGTGTATCGAGTGCTGGCACGGTGAACTTCAGAAACATTGAAATGGTGTGTGCCAGGCTGTTGGTCACTTCCCGATGTGTCCCATGTGGTGCTCCATGGACAGCGGTGTTCCAGCAGCTCTGACTCACGTGTTTGAAACTTGGTATGTGCCTGATCGCGGAATGCTTCTGTTTGTCTCTCTCAGTTGATTGTGCAGTCAGTAAAACGAGGAATACCCTTAAGTATAATCGTAAAGGACCAGGCATCTAACTTGTAGCTGATGGGCTTGTGACTGACTCCTGTTATTTAAAAGTTAGTGGAGCTGCTGGGGATGGTTTGCTGGAGGTTGAGCTGTGAGCTGCTTCAGACATTCCGGACAACCTGAGGATTTGGTGACCCAACTCTGAATGGAACATGGGGACTGTAGTTACAGCATCTGGGTCTGTAACATTAACAACAAATGGAGAAGAGGCTACAGAGAGGGGAAGCTCTGAAACCACGGAGTGAGTGAATGTGGGGAAAGTGATCAGTGTCTGTGTCTTAGTCTGGACAAGTACACACTCTCACTCTCCCCGTTACATACACTAATGCACACTCTCCCTATCTGCCCCTCACACACAATCACACTGCCCCTCTCTCACGTTCCACACACGCACCCCACTCCGTCACACACACGGATGAACACAGACCTTCTGTCTCTCTCCATCCCGCACACACACGCACAATCCACCTCACTCTCTCTCACATACAGAATGTGTGTCTCTCACTCACCTTCACGCAGACACGCCCTCTCTCACACACATACGCACACGCGCTACTCCTACTTTGTTAATAAAACCAGTCTGACTCCAGGTCAAGACACAGACAGAGTCCAAACAAGGCCACAAGCTTAGAATATATTATCTGACAGCAAGTGTTACTTCATTTACATCGATAGTACCTGAAGTTATCTCCAGGCAGTGATTTGCATTTTAATCAATCAAACTCGCGTTTCCATTCTAACTGATTAAGTACTTAAGAGCCATCTTAGGTGTGTTCAATTCATGTGCATAAATTGTACAACCCTTTGATCTTGGCTAAAGATGGCTGGAAGTGAAGACTTTACGGTGGAACCGTTGATGAACAGTGGAAGGCTTTCAAAACAATTTTTCAACGTTCTCAGCAACAGCATATAATGGTGAAATGGAAGGACTATAGGAAAAGGGTAATCTGCCATGAATGTCTCAGGAAATAAGGGAGGCTATCAAATTAACATAAATGGTATAAATAATGGCAAAGACCAGTGGGAAAGTAGAAGATTGGGAAAACCTTAAATGTCAAAATAATGTCAAAACCGTTAAATTTCAAAATAAAGCAACAAAAAAGTGATCAGGACACATCAGATAGGTTATGAGAGTAAACTACTCAGAATATAGAGACAGATAGCAAAATATTCTATAAATATACAAAACGAAATGAATGGCTAGGGTAAGCAATTGTCCTTTAGAAGGTGAGAAGTGGGATGCAGTAATGAGATATGAGGAAATGGACGAGGAATTGAAGAGTTATTTAGTTGATCTACACAATGAAGGACACTAATAACATGTCAGTAATTGTCAAAGGCAGGAAGGTAAGTTAGTACCTGGAAACAACCATTCCCGAGAGAGAGAGTGTTGGGCACGCTCATGGAGCCAAAGGTAGATAAGTCTCCTGGCCCTGATGGAATGTATCCCAAGGTACTAACAGAGGTGATGAGAGAAATAGCAAATGTACTTGTGGAAATTTTTCTGATTTCACTGGACTCTGATACAGTTCCAGCAAATTGGAAAACAGGAGTTCAGACAGCACTGTTTAAAAAGGGAGATAGACAAAACATGGGGAATTATAGACCAGTTAGCCGAACATCTGTAGGAGAAAATATTTCAATCTATAATCAAGGAATAAATGGCAATGTATATTGATAGAAAATGTCCCGTTGGGCAGACACAGTGTTGGTTAATAAAAGGCAGGCCACGTGTAACTAACCTACTGGAATTCTATGAAGACATTACAACTACAGGAGCCCAGTAGGTGTGGTGTACTGAGATTTCCAAAAGACATTCAATACAGTGACGCCAAAAAGGCTGCTGTGTAAGGTGTGGCATTACGGGCAATGTATTAACATGGATAGAGGATTGGTTAACTAACATGAAGCAACGAGTGGGATTACATGATTGTTTTTCTGGTTGCTGATCAGTGACTAGTGGAGTGCCTCAGGGATCAGTGCTGGGACTGCAATTATTCACAGCTTACATAGATAGTTTGGAGTAGGGGAGCACGTGTAGTATCTCAAAGGTTGCAGACGATACTAACATGACTGGCAGAGTAAAATGTGGAGAGGATGGTTAAACTTTACAAAGGAACATAAAGAGTTGAAGTGAGTGGGTCAAGGTCTGGCAGATGGAGTGCAATTATAATAAATGTAAAATCATCCATTTTGGTAGGACAAATACTAAAGAGGACTCTTATATGAATTGTTTAAAAAATGCAGCATGCTCTTGTGCAGAGGGACCTGGGTGTCCTTGTGCATGAATCACAGAAGCTGGTGTGTAGGGGCAACAGGTAATTAACAAGGCAAATTGAATTTTGCCCTTCATTGCGAAAGGGATTGAGTGTAAAAGTAGGGAGGTTATGTTGCAGATTTAAAGGGTGCTGGGGAGACCACACCTGTAGTACGTGCAGTTTTGGTCTCCCCATCTGAGAAAGGAAATACTGGCACTACAATGTATGCAGAGGAGGCTCGCTAGGTTGGTTCCAGAGGTGAGGGGTCTGGTTATGAGGAGAGACTGAATAGATTGGAATTATACATTGATTGGAATTTGAAAGAATGAGGGAGGAAGGAGTAGAAACATTTATAATTGTGAAGGGAGTAGGTACGATAGAAATATAAAGGATGTTTCCAGAAGCATGTGAAATTAGATAACAGGGCAAAGCCTCAAAACTATATGGAGCAGATTTAGGACTGAATTGAGAAGGAACGTCTTGACCAAGAAGCTTGTGAATCTGTGGAATTCTTGAGGATTTGTCATTGAATGTGTTTGAACTTATATAGATAATTTTTTGAAGATTAAAGGAATGATGGATTATGGTGAGTGGGCGGGTACGTGGCGCTGAGGCCATGAAATGATCAGCCATGATCTTATTGAATGGTGGCACAGGCTTGAAGGGCCCGATGGCCTACTCCTGCTCCTAGTTTGTACGTTCTTATGTAATGGGTCAACATGAAATGGAAATTATATTTGACAAACTGACTGGTCGATGCATACAGAGAAGAAATGGATGCAATGCATTTAGAGTTTCGAAAGATACTGATAAAGACTATGGCCGAGTGTGCAAACTCAAATGTTACGGCATTGGGACTAAAATATGAACATGATTTCAATGTATAATTCCAATCTATTAAGTCTCTCCTCATAACCAGACTCCTCACCTCTGAAACCAACGTAACGAGCCCCCTCTGCATACATTGTAGTGCCAGTATTTCCTTTCTTAGATGGGGAGACCAAAACAATCTGTTTTGAAGTTGAAGGATCATGGCGTGTCGTAGGGATTAGTGATTGTGACACAGCTATTCTCAATGCATGCCAAACATTTAGGTGAGGGAATCAAATCTGCTGGCAGCACTAAATGATGTCAGATTGTTAGTGGGTGAGGAGGATTTAAAACAAAAGCTCCAAGGTGATTGAGACAAGTGGCGTGAATGGGCAAATATGTGGCAGATGAAGATCAATGGGGGTGGATGTAATGGTGTGTACTTTGATAGGTACAATAGAACAGCAACCTATCATTTGAAAAGGGATTGTATGAAACATGTTGATCTTTAAAGGGATTTATGTTCTTTTTTTTTCCTGTTGCGCAGCCCTCCGAGGTCAATGCAGGGCAGTGAGTTCTGAACCCAGAAGTCAATACTGGGAATGGCATTGGCACGCTGACCAGTGTACACGAACCCACCAAGTTGGGAGCTGTAACATTTAAAAGGATCTGTATCTCCTTGTACACCAATCACTGAAAGCAATATTGCAAGAGCAGGAAGCAGGAAGGAAGATAAATGGTGTGTTGACCTTAATTTCTAGGGGATTGACTGACAGAAGTAAGGGTGTCTTACTGCAGGTGTACAGGACCTCGGTGAGAGCCCATCTCGAACATTGTGCATTATTGTGTGCAGTACTGGTCTCCTTACCTAATAAGTGACAAACCTGACATTGAGGGAGTGCAGTGAAGGATGACCAGACTGATCTCTGGAATGACAGGCTTGTTGTGAGAGCAGAGTTTGGGGCGTTTGGGCCTGCATTCCATGGGCTTCAGGAAAATGAGTGGAGATCTCAGTGAGACATATAAAACTCTGACAGTGTGAGACATATTGGAAGATGATAATTCCCCGGCCTGGGACGTCTAAAACAAGAGGCCACAGTATTAGGTACAGACAGGCCACTCTGCATTGAGATGAGAATAAATGTCTGCACTCAGTGACTGGTGACTCTGGGAATTTCTCTCCCACATAAGCTGTGGAACACAAGGCACTGAATATGAATAAGGATTTCTCGACACGAAAGGGAGCGGGAGGCATCTGGAGTATGGCTGTCACAAGCTCTCAGCCGATAGGAAGGAGACCTCTGCAGGGTCAACAGGAATGTGCTTCCCATTCCCTTTTCGGATACTGAGGCTGGTGCCGGGAATTCTGTCAGTTTTATCCTTCCAAATTCAGAGCAGTTTGATACAATTTTGTGTCCTACTTTGCCGTTTTCGAGACCATTGAAAAGTTTATCAAATGCATGTGTGTATAGAGAATCGTTTAGGCCAGACTAGGAATGCATGGAATTCACCAGGCCAGAATTCACTTCCTGAATGTACATTGATGAAGCAAATTGGAGTTTGCAATCGGCATTGATTTCAGCATTATCGTTACTGATACCAGATTTTAGATCTCGATATGTTGTTAATTGCTATTCAATTCCATCAGCTGTCAGAGCATTAGCCTGGTCTGGATTAGTAATACAGTGATATTTCCACAACAGCACCATCTCCACGTAGGGACCTATTGGAAACCACACTGAGCTGGTTATTTCTGTGCGGTTTGACAGATCTGTCCAAAAGAACTTCTATCAGTTTAACTATCATGATGGGACTGAGGGGGTGGCAAATGGCCAGATTGTAATTATTCTCCTTTTCGCGGACTGGACATAGTTGAGTAATTTTCCACATTGCCAAGAAGATGTCAGAGTTGGAGCTGGAATGAAACAGCTTCCCCCAGGGACACGGTTGTTGCGCAGCACAAGTCTTTAGTCCAGTTGCAGGAACCGTGTCAGGGCTCTTTGCCCTTGTCGTATCTACTGTGTTCAGCTGTTTCTTCATGTCGCTTGAAGCAAATCGAATTGATTGAAGACTGGCATCTGTGATTCTTTGGGCATCATGCGAGGGTGAGGTGGATCATCCACTCAACACGTCTGGCAGAGTATCTTGCCAAAACTACATCATTATCTTTTACACTGATGTACAGGACTGTTCCATTATTTAGGATGGGGATAATAGTGAGCCCTCTCCTCCACGAAATTGTTTAACCGTCCATCACCATTTATGGCTGGATGTGACAGTACTGTTGGTTTGTTGGTGTTGGGATCATTACACCCTCTCGATCAGATGTTATTGCTGCAGTTTGGAATGCAGACAGTCAATTATGGTAGCTTTAACGGGTTGTCATCAGGTTTAGGTACACATGATTGGGATACTGGCACATTCACCTGTACATCACTGAACCATATATCAACTTGGTTGGAATGGTAGACTGAGGGATTATCCCAGGAAAAACGTTACAGATTGTGCTTGAATTTAATTCTGTTTCTGCTGCTGCTGTGGTCTGCAGAACCACATCAATGTCAGGAATTCTCTATTTAAGAAAGTTTGGAGAGTTAGATCATTTAAAAAATCTGCAGATGAGCTTTGACTTGGAAATGAATTGAATGCAATTAAAGACTAGTGATGAAGGAGGAGTGAAAAAGTCATAGACTCTTAGAATCATACAATATGCAAACAGACGTTTTGGCTCAACTCGTCCATACTCACCTGGTTTCCTAAACTGAATGATTACTATTTTTCTTCTTTAGGCACACACCCCTCCAAACCTTTGGTATTCATGTACACATCCAATATTCTTTCAAATGTTGTAACTGTACTCCCCAATGCTACTTTCTCTGAAAACTCGCTACATATACACACCACCCTCTGTGAGAAACAACTGTCCCTTAGATCTCTTTTAAATGTCTTCTCTCTCACCTTAAACCTATACTGTCTGGTTCTGGACACACCCACCTGGAGGAAATGATCCTGTCTATTCATCCTATCCATGCCTCTCATGATGTAATACTGGTCACCTCTAAGCCTCCAACGCAAAAGGAACAAAATCCCAGCCTATCCTTATATCTCAAAACTTCCCGTCTCCATCACATCATTTTAAATACTTTTGTCCCCTTCTCAGTTTATAACATTCTTCCAATAGCAGGACAACAAGAATTGCTTCAAATGTGGCCTGACCATTCTCTTGTAGAGCCAGAACATGATATGCCAATTCCTATAATCAATCCTCTGACCGATGGAAGTCAGCTTGCCTTATGCCTTATTCACTGTCCTGTCAATCTGCGACTCCACTTTCACGGAACTATGTACCTGGACCCTAGATTTCCCTGTTTGGCAACACTCCCCCAGCGCGCTACCATTTTCTGAATAAATCCTACACACTTTTGTCTAACAAAATGCAAAATCTCGCATTTATCTGCATGAAGATCCATCAGCCAATCTTCAGCCCACTTGTCAAGTAGATCAAGATAACTTTGTTCCCTAAGATAGCCTTCTTCACTGTCCACCATAGCTCCAATTTTGGTTTTTCATCTCCAAATTACTATCCACAGTTCCAATATTCTCATCCAAACCATTTACAAAAACCATGAACAACAGCAGCCTGGTCCTTGTGGCACAACGCTGGACACAGGCCTTCAATTGGAACAGCAAATCTCTCCGAGCACCCTCTGTCTCCTTCAGTCAAGTCTGTTTTGTATCTAATTGGATCGCTCTCCCTGATCTCCTGTGATCTAACCTTATTAAACAGACTACCATGTGGAACCTTGTTGGGCCTCAATAAGGTCCACATAGAAAACGTATGTTGCTTTCCCTTCATCTATCTTCCTGATCACTTCTTCTAAAACTCCAATCTAGTTTGTGAGACATGGATTCCCAGACAAAAAGACGTGCTGAATATCCCTAATCAGTCCTTGCCTTTCCAAATGCATGTAAATCCTGCCTCCCAGAATCTCCGACAAACACTTATCCACCCTTGACATCAAACTCACTGGTCTGTAGTTCCCTGGGTTTTCCTTGCAGCCAAATTACAAATAATGTAACAACATGAGTTGTCTTCCTGTCCTCCAGGACCTCAACCGTGGCTGTCAATGATACACATAAGAAAGTCAAGAGAACTTCAGATTTCGTCAACCAGAAACTAAGACAGAAATGTGCTGGAAAAGCTCTGCTGGTCTGGCAGCATCTGTGCAGAGAAATCCGATTTAATATGTTACAACACGGGGGAAACCTTCCCCCCCCTCCCACCATCTCCACCACCCCGCGCTAATTTAAACTTGCAACACAGAAAAGATTTAACCCATGCTGTAATTTGTAAAAATTCGGAAGGCCAATAACCATCCTAAAGGTCACTATTTAAAGCAAGAATTAACATTTTTTTTTAAAAGTCTAACAGGGAATAATTACCTAATAACTTTTTGCAACTCCTTACTCTGACCTTTCTTTTACTTACTCTTCTATAATACTGGTCCGATAATCCCCCCACCCCACCCCACCCCCAATTAAGATATACCAAAACATTCAAATTTCAGAACCAGCCAGCTGTCGAATCTTCTCTTTGTATCGTCCTCTGTCTTCGCTTCTTCTCCTTAGAGCTTCTGTTTCACAGGTCATTGATAAATAAATGTACATTTCGGAGAGCTATTCTCCGGGCAGTCTGCAGATGTTGGTGGCGTGGCAGTTCTCCCCTAACTGGTCGAATTTCTTTTCAGCTTTCTATCCCAAATCATCGGGTAATTTCCTTTTTTTTATAATATTGCCAAATGCCAAATTTAAACGCGATTGTAGTTTAGCCTTTTGGAACATAATTTAAATGGATTGATCAAATTTGATTTTATTTTTTGTCTCATAGCAACCCAGGTACTGCAAGCTGCTGGACCACATGTTACATTGTAAATTTTCCAGAACTCACTGTGCTTGTACATCCTTCAACTCTCTTAAAGGTACAATACCCTTTATACATTCATAACCCCTTCTCTCTCAAAAAAGAACAATCATAATGAAAATATGGTCTCATTTGTTTTTCTATTCTTTCAACACATTACCATAACATACAGATAACCTAAATCTATGTTCACCTTAACTTCTTCCCCTTTACCTATATTTAACATTGGATAATTACAAATCTCGTCTAATCTTTATCAGTTAAATCTGTGAGAACGCATCTGAGATTACATACTTACGACACGCTACGTTTACGATTTTTAAATTAAAAGTCTGTAACATAAGACTCCAATGAAATAGTCTTAAAAGCGTTCAAAGAATGTAAGCAGATTGGGCTCCATGTACACAACCATCTACAACACGCTGTTTGTAAGTACACATTAAAATGTTATAAGGCTAGTACCAAACTCAATAGTCCTTTCCCAATCGTGGAATATTTTCTCTGGTGGATGTTGAGCTTCTTTGAAAAGGACGATCCCATCTCATCGCAGTGTAGCTCCAACTCCTATGTCACTCACATTGACGGCAACTTTGAAATGTTTTCAAGCGTCTGGTGTAGCTGAGACTGGTTTGGTGCTCAATATTTCTTTTTAATGGTCGAATGCCTCCTGGCATTGTTCTGTCATCCAATACTTTGTGTTTTTCTTCAACAAGTCAGTTAACGGTGTCACTACACTGCTGACATTTGGAACAAACTTCCGATAGAATCCGCTGACTCCAAAGGAGCGAAGCACCTTTTTCTTCGAGCTTGGCCGTGGAAATTCCTCGGTTGCTTTTGTCTTTGCATTCCATGGGATCAACCTTCCATGACAGATATTTTGTCCCTAGAACATCATATCTGTTTTCACAGATCTGTGTTTTGTTTAATTTTATCAGCAGTTTTGTTTCTCGTATTCGTTCAAAAAGCTCTGCCAACTGTACCAAGTGATCTTTCCAGGACTTAGTAATGATCACTACATCCGTCTAAACGGACTGCACAGTTTATTAATCAGGCTACAACTCTGTTCATGAGTCTTTGAAATGTGTTGGATGTGTTCGTCTTTCCAAAGGGCATCACTTTGAATTGATACAGATCATTTGGCGTTACAATTCAGAAATTTCTTTCACTGTCTCTGATAAAGGTACCTGCCAGAAACCACGCATTAAGTCCAACTTCGTGATGTAACTGATTTGTCTAACTTTCTCGATACAGTCCTCCAATGTTGGTGTTGGATATAAGTCTGATTTTGTAACAGTCTTGATCTTCCAATAATCCAAGCAAAATCATTGAGTCCCATCCGGTTTGGGAACTAAGATGATCGGCGAGCTCCACTCGCTCGGGCTTGGTTCGATGATGTCCTCATTGAGCATAGCCTCCACCTCCTTCTGGACCTGTCTGGCTTTGAGGGATAAAGCCATAAGACCATAAGACCATAAGACATAGGAGTGGAAGTAAGGCCATTCGGCCCATCGAGTCCACTCCGCCATTCAATCATGGCTGATGCACATTTCAGCTCCACTTACCAGCGTTCTCCCCGTAGCTCTTAATTCCTCTAGACAACAAGAATCTATCAATCTCGGCCTTGAAGACATTTAGCGTCCCGGCTTCCACTGCACTCCGTGGCAAGGAATTCCACAGGCCCACCACTCTCTGGCTGAAGAAATGTCTCCGCATTTCTGTTCTGAAATGACCCCCTCTAATTCTAAGGCTGTGTCCACGGGTCCTAGTCTCCTCGTTTAACGGAAACAATTTCCTAGCATCTACCTTTTCCAAGCCATGTATTATTTTGTACGTCTCTATTAAGTCTCCCCTTAATCTTCTAAACTCCAACGAATACAATCCCAGTATCCTCAGCCGTTCCTCATATGCTAGACCTGTCATTCCAGGGATCATCCGTGTGAATCTCCGCTGGACACGTTCCAGTGCCAGTATGTCCTTCCTGAGGTGTGGGGACCAAAACTGGACACAGTACTCCAAATGGGGCCTAACCAGAGCTTTATAAAGTCTTAGTAGTACACCTCTGCTATTATATTCCAACCCTCTTGAGATAAGAGACAACATTGCATTCGCTTTCTTAATCACGGACTCAAACTGCATGTTTACCTTTAGAGAATCCTCGACTAGCACTCGCAGATCCCTTTGTGCTTTGGCTTTGTTAATTTTCTCACCATTTAGAAAGTAGTCCATGCTTTTATTCTTTTTGCCAAAGTGCACGACCTCGCACTTGCTCACATTAAATTCCATCAGCCATTTCCTGGACCACTCTCCCAACCTGTCTAGATCCTTCTGTAGCCTCCCCACTTCCTCAGTACTACCTGCCTGTCCACCTAACTTCGTATCATCGGCAAACTTCGCTAGAATGCCCCCGGTTCCCTCATCCAAATCATTAATATATAATGCGAACAGCTGTGGCCCCAGCACCGAGCCCTGCAGGACACCGCTTGTCACCGTCTGCCATTCTGAAAAAGAACCTTTTATCCCAACTCTCTGCCTTCTGTTAGACAGCCAATCCTCAATCCATCCCAGCAGCTCACCTCGAACACCATGGGCCCTCACCTTGCTCAGCATCCTCCCGTGTGGCACCTTATCAAAGGCCTTTTGAAAGTCTAGATAGACCACATCCACTGGGTTTCCCTGGTCTAACCTACTTTTTACCTCTTCAAAAAATTCCAACAGGTTTGTCAGGCATGACCTCCATTTACTAAATCCATGTTGACATGTTCTAATCAGACTCTGCTCTTCCAAGAATTTAGAAACCTCATCCTTAATGATGGATTCTAGAATTTTACCAACAACCGAGGTTAAGCTGATTGGCCTATAATTTTCCATCTTTTGCCTTGATCCTTTCTTGAACAAGGGGGTTACAACAGCCATCTTCCAATCATCCGGGACCTTTCCCGACTCCAGTGACTCTTGAAAGATCTCAACCAATGCCTCTGCTATTTCCTCAGCCAACTCTCTCAGAACTCTAGGGTGTATCCCATCGGGGCCAGGAGATTTATCAATTTTAAGACTTTTTAACTTTTCTAGCACTATCTCTTTCGTAATGGCAACCATACTCAACTCAGCCCCGTGACACCCTTTAATTTTTGGGATATTACTCATGTCTTCCACTGTGAAAACTGACGCAAAGTACTTGTTAAGTTCTCCTGCTATTTCCTTATCTCCCATCACTAGGCTTCCTGCATCAGATTGAAGTGGCCCAATGTCTACTTTTGCCTGTCGTTTGTTTCTTATGTACTGAAAGAAACTTTTACTATTATTTCTAATATTACTGGCTAGCCTACCTTCATATTTGATCCTCTCATTTCTTATTACACTCTTTGTTATCCTCTGTTTGCTTTTCTATCCTTCCCAATCTTCTGATTTCCCACTGTTCTTAGCCACTTTATAGGATCTCTCTTTTTCTTTAATACATTTCCTGACTTCCTTTGTCAGCCAAGGTTGTCTAATCCCTCCCCGGTTAATCTTTCTTTTCTTGGGAATGAACCTCTGTACAGTGTCCTCAATTATACCTACAAACTCCTGCCATTTTTGCTCTACTGTCTTCCCGGTTAGCCTCTGCTTCCAGTCAATTTTTGTCAGTTCCTCTCTCATGCCCTCATAATTACCTTTATTCAACTGTAACACCATTACATCCGATTTTGCCTTCTCCCTTTCAAACTCCAGACTGAACTCTACCATATTATGGTCGCTACTTCCTAAGGGTTCCCTTACTTTAAGATCTTTTATAGAGTCTGGTTCATTGCAAAGCACTAGGTCCAGAATAGCCTGCTCTCTTGTGGGCTCCATGACAAGGTGTTCCAAAAAGCCATCCTGTAAGCATTCCATGAATTCCCTTTCTTTCGATCCACTAGCAACATTATTTACCCAGTCCACCTGCATATTGAAGTCTCCCATGATCAATGTAACCTTGCCTTTCTGACATGCCTTCTCTATTTCCCGGTACATGTTGCGTCCCTGGTCCTGACCACTGTTAGGAGGTCTATACACAACTCCAATTATGTTTTTTTTGCCTTTGTGGTTCCTCAATTCCACCCACACAGACTCCACATCATCCGACGCTATGTCATTCAATACCATAGATTTAATTTTGTTCTTAACTAACAAGGCAACCCCACCCCCTCTGCCGACCTCTCTGTCTTTTCGATAAGTTGAAAAACCATGGAGGTTTAACTGCCAGTCCTGATCCCCCTGTAACCAAGTTTCTGTGATGCCTACTACATCATAATCATTCACTATTATCTGTGCCATTAGTTCATCGGCTTTGTTATGAATGCTACGAGCATTCAGGTAAAGTGCCTTAACGCTAACTTCCTTATCATTAGAGATGTTGGAAGTCATATGTCCTAAGTTATCCTTGCTTTTTTCTGAAATTTATTTCAGATATGGATTTCAGATATGAAGCCGATATGGATTGTTTTATCGGAACAGTACTCTCTACAACAACTTCATATACAATAGTCCCCACCATATGATTCTAACATATGTCCTCATATTGCAATAACAAACCTTTCAACTGTGTTCTATGCTCCTGAGACAGACAGTTTACTAATCTATCCCACTGCTCAAGGATTTCTACGTTTTTGACATATTTTGAGGCACATCAAAATCCATGACATTTAGATTTGATTCCTCACTCTATGGGGAAGTAAATAACACCTGTTTCTCCAATTCTTTCTCTCCTCTACTTTTCAGGAGGGGACCTGCACACTCATTTATAAGTCACATGGAGTAGTCTTCAAATGTGGGAATTGGCAACAGAGGTGCTAGTTTCATTACTGTCCGTGGCCTACCTACCATTTGGCATGAATGACATGTATGCCAAACGTTAAACACATCTTTGTGCATTCCAGGTCAATAAAAATGTTTTTGTCCCTTATCCAGGGTCTTTCGTACCCCTAGGTGACCTCCTGTAGGTAGTTCATATGCTACCTGTAAAACCTCCTGTCTCTATGCTACTAGCAACACAATCTGGTGCACCTCGGCACATTTCTCCTCTGCACTAACTTGATGTGGTCTCTATTTCTGTCTTAAGGTCTATCTTTCAAATAATAACCCTCATGAATATCCTCTGCCTCCTTTTCAGAGTACACTTCCACATATATATCTTTTATCGTCTTGTCTGTCTGTTGCAAGTCCCTTAGCCTTTCAGGACAAAACACCTCTGTCTGACCCAATGCCTGTTCAGGTTTTCCCTACACCATTACGGCAAACAGGGTGTCCATTAACTGAACCTCAACTCCTTCATCTTTGTCTATAGTTTGTCCTTCGTGCTGTGACTTATAATAGTGGGATATGGTTACTGCACAGCCTGGGAAAATACCAGGATATTTCCGATTTAACACTTCCATTTCTTTGTATTCCTTGGGCTTCTCCACAACAAGGGATGTCACTCCCAACTTGGACCCTGCTAAACCCTTCCCAAGAACAAACTGCATTTCTGGATGTGACATTCTGTCAATCTTTCCCGCTATAACCTCCCCAGTCTTGATTAGGCACTCCAACCTGATCTTACATAGGGAAATGCTAAATTTCTGTCCATCCTTCCCATAAATTAATGCATTCCCGGGTAACAGATCAGAAAGACTGCAAATTCATTCATCTCTTCCTATTATCGTCTGGTTAGATCATGTATCTCTCAAAATGGTAACTTCTTGCTCTTCTACCCCTGTTATTTCTGAGTAAACTTTACTCACAGACGCAAATTCTTTATAGAGATCAGGTACTAACTCCATACCCAGCCCCTGCCTTGGCTGTGCACTTTCCTGCAGCTCTTCGATCTTGTTGGGGTTTCCTTTAAATCTTTCACTAATGCCACAGGCTTAGCTTCGTTTACCACATCTTTTCCCACAGTCCTTTTCTTAACAATCAGCACTGAGACCATACATTAACCTCCTTATGCCGGTGAAAACACCTTTTCCCAATGCCCTTTGGAAACTACCGGCACTGTAATTTTCTGTGTCCCACTCCATTACAGTGAAAACACCTGAGGCCTTTCACCTCCTTTCCACTCTCTTGGGCAGCTTCTTTAACCTGTGGTAAACTCATATGTTCTACTCTTTCTTTTATAGTGTAGCATCTCCCCTTCTCCCAAACTCTATTCCTCACAGGACAAAATTCTGGCTGGAAGCTTGTCTAATGCAGCAGCATGTATTCATCGATTAATTCTCCTGCCATTCTTAATTTCTGAGCTTTCTTTTCCTCCACGTGAATTATTATCACCTCTGGAAGTGAGGTTTTAAACTCCTCCAGCAGAATAATCTCCCTTCGAGTCTGACAAGTCTTATCTATCTTTAAAGCCTGCTCCCCTCTATCAAAATGCCTATGTTTAGTTGTTTCGAACTCAACATAAGGCTGATCTTGTTCCTTCTTTATGTTTCTGAACTGCTATCTATATGCTTCCAGTATCAATTCGTAAGCACATAA
Organism: Chiloscyllium punctatum; assembly: GCF_047496795.1. Taxonomy (NCBI): domain Eukaryota; kingdom Metazoa; phylum Chordata; class Chondrichthyes; order Orectolobiformes; family Hemiscylliidae; genus Chiloscyllium; species Chiloscyllium punctatum. The sequence continues at coordinate 5,306,145 of NC_092786.1, forward strand.
AATACCTTGTTTCACGTCTTCATAATCTCTTGACCCCTCAACTGGCAGGGCAGCAAATACCTCACTAACTGTGCCTACCAGCTTAGCCTGAACTACCATTACCCATAAATCCTTTCACCACTCTACCTGCGTAGCCAATTTTTCAAATGAAATAAAGAAGACTTCAACATCTTTCTCATCAAAATGTGGCAGAATTTTGACATAGTTGTATATATCACTAATGTGCCTTTTACTCTCCAGCCTGTTCACTTGACATTGCTTACTAAATCACAACTTCTCAAGTTCAAATTCACTCTCCCTTTGCTCAGCTGAGAACCTTCTCCTCTCTTTTTAATCCCCTCTCTCTCTCTTCCCTCTTGCTTCCTCTTTCTTCTCTCTCTTTCTCTCTCCCTTTGTTTATCTTTAAAACTACATTTTGGTCAATTGTAATTTAAGTTTTTTCTAAATCTCCTGCACTTGTCTGTTTCTCTGGCACACCTTATTGTTTGAGTAATTTCCTGACAATTTCAGCTTTACTCTAGTTCTTGGTTAAACCCAAATCTAAATGCTTTGCTAATTCTAAATGTTTGGCCTTTATTTTTTCTTCTAAATGCCTTCGGCAAATGTGAGAATCATCTTAAAACCCCAGAATCTCTTTAACATTTTTAAAGAGCCATTTCTCTCACTTTAAATTTAACCAACCACAAGTCACCGAAATTAAACAAAGTGACTCATCGACTTTTTATTTAAAACTCTCGGATAATAACGTGTAAATGATTAAATCTACTGTGCATTTTCATACACCAAACCCATTTAACTCTGCTCAAATCTCAGACTGGATCTGTCTAAACTTGTTCAAATCGCAGACAAAAGGCCCCAAACTGTTATGACGTGGGGTAAACCCCTCTCCTAATCTGAACCAGCCACAAAGAAAAAAGTGCACCTCATGCTGGAATCTGTTAACTTTCGAGAGGCAAAGATCCATTTACAGAGGTCACTATTTAAAGTAAAATTAACAGTTTTGTTATTTAAGTCCAACAGAGAATATTAAAATGAACAACTATTTAGAACTCGTTTCGTTAAACCTATCTTTTACCTTCCACTCTACAATACTGGTCCAATGAAAGAAAACACCATGATTAAGATTTGAAAAAAAATACAATCACGTTTCAAAACCAGTCAGCTTTGTCAATTCTCCTTTGTAGATTTTTGTCTGTAGATTTTTATCTCGGTTGGCTTTGATGTTCTGCTGTGCAAACGTCTTACAGACAGGTACCTTTCAGAAAGCTCTTCAGTTAGCAGTCTATCTTTGTGGATGCCCTTGGCAGTTCTCTCCCTAAATGTTCAAACTGTCCAGTTTTACACCTCAAAACATTGGATTATTTAATTGATTTTGATGTCATCAAATACATTATATTTCAAACTCCATTGGATTTCAGAGTGTTGGAGCATAGTTAAACTGACTGGCCGAATTTGAATTTCTTTATGTACCATGACAACTCAGAGTCACTATTTGTTTCACAGTCAAATGTTACATTTTAACTTTTTTCAGAACAATGTACACCTCTACACCTTCATATCAATATCGTTTGTCAGCCATTTGTAGTTTTCCATGAATTTGATCACCTAAGTTCACATAATAGTTTTTTTCAAAATAAGACCCGCTTTCTCTCATCCTTCCTTTGTCTAAATCCTTCTTTCCAGTTATGATTCTAATTGCTTACAATGTTACTGGTATTCTTCGACAAAGTCATACATTGTGTGTGTTTTGTGAATAATCCTCTGTAATTGAAATGAGATGAACGAATGAGATACAATCACATTCCCATATGAAGAAGTAAATGTGCAACTTTTCCGAGCTTTCTGATTTTAAAAAAAATGCAAAAATCTCCTTTATTCAGGATTGGGAAAGTGAACAAATGACGTTCACAGACAGAACAGGAGTAATTCAATAAAGCTTTACTGGGATCATTGAATGACCAAATATTTAGTTTTCTCCTGAGAGTTTAAATTCAGCTTTGTTTCAAGTCTGAGTTGTGTATGTTTTTGTCAATATACAAATATCATCAGTTACAAAACCACAAGTTGCTGGTAATGCTCAATATTTATGGAAATATCTGTTGTGAGAAAGCAGATTCAACATAGGGTAACAGAATGGGTCTAGGTTGCTTACTTTTTGCCAATAGTGTTCAGCGATGTGCCGGTTAGGTGCATTAGTCAGTGGCAAATGCAGAGTAAGCGAGTAGGGGAATGAGTCAGAGCACGTTACACTTCGGAGGGTCAGCGTGGACGTGCTGTGTGAACTGGCCTGTTTTCCCACTGCAGTGATTCTATGATTCTATGAATTCTTCATACAAAGGGCGGTTGGTGCGAGGATCAGGGATGTCTCCGAGCATGTTCTGGGCATTCTGAAGGGGGAGGGTGAACAGCCAGCGGTCGTAGTACACATTGATATGAATGACATCCTTAAGAGGAGTGAAAGGTCTAGCAAAGAATGTTTAGGAACCGAGACCTGAGTTTAAAAGCAGGATCTCCATGGTTGTGTGGGAAATAGAACCCACTGACTTCAATAACTTCAGTCTGAGACAAGATCTGAAGCAGCAGTATCGTTCATTATATTCTTGCAAGAGTGGCACCTATAAGATAGGCACACCGAATTTAACAAGTACACAACGTTTTTTACAATTCATTCCACTTTTACTACTCCCCCACTTATTCCATTGCTTCTCCCCTGTTTACATCTCCCACTTCTTTCAACACGGCTGTTTATCTCTTGCCTCATCTGGCCTTGTTCGTGACAAAAATGCATGTCCTGCTTGGCTGTTTCACCACATCCCTCTCTGGTCTATTGTTATCTATCATCCTTGACTGTCATCTGCTTCCTTCTTTGCTAAAGCAACATTTCCTTCCGTTCTTTGCCCATACGGATCCTTATGAACTCTTGATTGTGTTTTTATTTTGTTTTTGCAGAAGCGGGAAACAGATACTTATAACTGTTTGTACAAGCATATCTCGCTTAACCTACAACCCTCTTCCACTTTCATTTTTCAGCCTTGTGATTGTTGCAGATAACAACATTTATAGTTACTCCTCACAATTCCCCCTTTCGATTTTTACATTCAATTGTTGTTTCTGCAATTTTTCCTTTATGCATCGCCCCCAAAATTCACAAGCATCATCCCTGAGACTTCATCCATCTTGGTCTCACTCATCCCCTCATTATTTAATAGAAAAAAGTCCTTCTGCCTGATTCCCTTTTAGGGGCATCTCTTTCATTAAGGCTGTTTCAATCAGTCTTTGGGTGAGCCCTCAAATACAGGGTATGATGCAACAGCCAATGGCTACCAATACCCTGGCTACTACTATCAGTGAAGTAAGGATGGAAACCACCATACCCTTCCATTTTCTAAACAATGATTGAAGCCATCCCGTGAGAGATGTGTCTTCTCCTGAATTATCAGCAGTTCCTCTGCTAAGGTAGTCAATTCCCTTACGGCCCGAGTTTTTGAACCATCAGGTGCAGTGTTATTGGGAATGAAAGTAAAACAGCTTCCTCCTAACATCACACACACACACACACACACACACACACACACACACACACCCTTTTTCCACTAGAACCATATCAAGGGCCATTCTGTTTTCCCAAGCCATCCTACATGTCACATCAAGCCGTTCTGATATTCCTTTAACAGCATCTCTTGTATAATTTATAAATCGCTGTTGGTTATAGAAAACGTAATTTATCCAATCGACATTTTTATTAACTGTCACCCACCAAAAGACAGTTGACTCAAATCCTGCTGCAATCTGGTTGCGAGCCTTGAACTCATCAGGTACACTGCCCGCCACCCAAGGGACTCCTATAGAATTGAGGTAAATCCTGTCATCAAAAGAAGAATCTAAGAGTGATTTCTTACTCCTTCCCTTTTTCCCTACTATCTTTTCCTTCTCAAATGCCAGGCTAAATGGAATTGCCAATTGTACAATTGCACATATCCCTCTCCAATTTGGAGGTAGGGTGGGTCTCTATATTTTGCCTCTACAGTACCACCAGAGATCCGCTTGTGGAACCTTCACTGCTGAGTTGTTCCCTCCATTGTCTGTATCGGTGAAATTCTTAATCTCTGTACATAATTTCAGCTTCCCCAAATCTCTAGACCAATTTGTACCTCCTCTATACACATACGATGTGTGATTTCTGACTGTGGCTGAAAACATGGGGTGTGGGGGGGGGGTGCATTTAACTCTTTCATCTCCAAGGGAGGGAACATCAGAGATAAGGAGGTACAATTCCTATCATTCCACGCAGTCTCATCCTGATACAGGGCTATCATACATTTCATGCCCTTCCTGTCTCCCTTCCACCCGAGCGGAAAGGAAACCACCTGGGCCACTGGCCGACCGGAGGCACATGCATAACAGTTGGTCTTGTTCAGACTTTTCACAGTACACTTTACCCATTCAACCCAGGCATTCGCATCCCCGTACCCAGTTTCTATTTCAATGGTTTGTTTAATCCCTTTACCTCTATAATTTTTACTACTTTAAAGTCATCGGGAGGGGTGAAAGGTTGTACCTTAATATCCGGTAGTTCTGCCCGTTTTCCCTGTCCTACACTAATTCGAAAACAACAGCCCTAGAAATCATTCCCGTTAGTTTTCATTTCTATCCCAAAAGTTTCATTTAATTGTACTGATAGGTGCACCCCCCCCCCCCCCCACACCCCCAGAGTTGCTTCATGCGATGTTTCGTTATCGTTAAGTATATTGGGTTACACTGTATCAGGACAATCAAAAGCTGGTCGGAAGGTGGCCCAGTGTATTGTGACGAGACGATTATACCAAGTACCATCCCCGAGGCCATTCCCATAAGACTTAAGATGTATCTCTGAGCTGCGGTACTGTCCCTGATTATCTACATCCCCACAATTTACCAAGCTGCATGCATCGGCGTCTATTACTTGCGGGTTATCAGACTCAGGAACCGTTAATAACACATATGAAATTGATGTTTGACAAAATCCCAATACTAAGAGAGCTATTATCATAACTCTAAGCATCCCCAGCATTCTAAAATCATGCTGAAGCACCAAGACTTAAGATACAATCCTCCATAAATAATCCCGCGCGCGCATCGCCACTGTACAATCAGTTGCTCAAAGTCTCTTCAGCCTGAGTTTCAGTGGGTCTTGCATTGATTAGGCTGTCCAGACTTCTTCCTCAACTGGAGATTCCACTGGCCCTTTGATCCGAGTGTAGTGAGTCCAGCCTTTCTCCGCCATCCTTATTGCCGTTTCGGTCAAAAGAGCCTGGTACGGCCCTTCCCAGTCCGGTTGCAATTTAGTCCCTGTCCTTGATTTTATTAAGAGCCAATCCCCCGGTCGAATCGGATGAACAGCGAATTCAAGGGCGGAGTCTGTGACAATAAGCCCTGTTTCCTGAGGAAAGACAAAGAGGAGGACAAACCCAGTACATACTTCTTTAAGAACAAATCTTTAGTTTCTGGGTTTGGCAGTGGCCAGACGATATGCCTCCACCCATCCGGATAAATTATCAACTATTACCAACATATATCTCAGTCTTCCCACTCGGGGTAATTCGATATAATCTACTTGGATGCTCTGGAATGTTCTTAGACCAGGTTATCTCCCTCCTGGGACTTGTTTGCTTAACACTTTCATATTTACTTTTTTACGTGTTATGCATCCCTCACATATCTGTTTGGCTATCGCATGCATCCCGTTGCACCCATATTTCTTTCAGACTAAATCACACATTGCTTGCACTCCCCAGAGGCTCCCCTGGTGTCAGACAGCCATCATTTCTCGCATCATCATTTTGTTTAACATTTCCCTTCCATCAGGTAACATCCAATGTCCCTCTTCTGCTTTTACACCCCCTAAATTTTTCAATTTTTTTCCTCTCTTTCAGTGAATATTGGAGCTTCCCAAAGACCTGGGACAGTAGGTATTAGGGAATAAATCACCGCTTCTTGTGGGTTCAGGGCAGCGTCGTTAGTTACCTCATCGGCCAGTAATGTAGCTTTCCATTCTTTAATTAACAACCAATTAATGCAGTAATGTTTTAAATTAACCGTGAATCAATACGACAGGTCACTGAGAATGTGTGAAGGGATCCTGCCAATTAATATTGATTCAGGCTAACACAATCGATTTATTATAAATATTAATTATTAAATATATTATATAAATAAAGTAATCATTATCTGTAATTCAGGGTGGAAAAGCAACAAGTGACCAAAACATTTTTTAAAAACTGTAATTGCGCAGTTCTGTTTGTTTGCCAGTCACTTGTGACTTCATATTCTGTTTCTGTAATTTTTTGACCGAGCACATTCATTTTTAAGAACCTCGACAGATTTCATAGCACCATTTGCAGTTAATTCAATCCCCAAATTTTGTGGCAGTATTTTGTCATGAGCGCAAAACTGATTCTTCGTGCCTTCTCATCACAAAACTGTCGCCATAATCCAATTAACTCTTTCTTTCCTCCTCCCTTCGGCTTAAAATTTAAGAATGACCTTGCTGCCCCCGTATCGACGAGGAAAACGACGTCCTTATTATAAAGTCCCACCTATAAATTTATCAAGTGTTCCTGGTGGGCCTCAGGGGGCAGGAACCCTTGACACCCCTATTCTTCATCAAAATTCAAAAGCAATATCGCCCTCAGTTCCCTTTTTAGATCCGGACACTCCTGCTTAAAGTGATCTGTTTTTACACAGTAATAACATCCCGCCTGTCAGGATTTCCACCTCGATCCACGTCCCTGTCCACCAAACCCCTTAACATCAAACCCTTTATTTTCAACATTCTGCCCACCACCATTCCGGTTTCCTTCTCTTTTTAGTTTGACCTTTTTTTTATTAACTCATCAACCGTGGGCTATCATTATTTTTGCCTTTTGTTTCTGCTTCTCATGTTACGTTGCCAGAAGTTTGTTTGCTCCCTATAACTTCAAATACCAATTCACCAATTTATGCTTGTCTAACGTTAAAGTCTGTCCCTAACTATACATTTTGGAATCTTACTCATAATATATATTTATATATTATAAATTCATTTATTCAGTATTTAATACTTAAAATGTAAAATGCATACAGTTCCCAACTTTGAAATCCACTATAATTACCCGGTTTTATTCCCTTAATTTAATCCTAAACTTAGTTTTCTTAAGTAGTCTTAACCAGTCATTGCTCAATTACAATACTATAGGTTGTAAAATAATCAGAGGTGTCTTAAAAGGATTTGTCTATTTAAGTTTAAAAAAACTTCTAATACATGAATAATGGCCGAATCCAAGGAAACAGATATTAACCATTGGATTTTTAAAATTACAAACTAATGTTGAACTGAAACGTCAATTGCCCTCCATACATCACTGATATGTAAGGATAAAAGAGATTAGTTAGAAACTGATAGTGAGGCAGTCATGACCTGTAAAAGAACAGGAATTAACATTTTATTTCATAATCACTGTAATATCCTTAACTTTAAAATAAATCATGTTAAATTTCCATAATAGAAATCAGATTCAAAACAGTCTCGGATCTCAAGCTCCAGGGAACAAAGCACAAACACTCATCCACCAACAAACAAATGTGCATTCAAACCAAATCACAAATGGTTAAACTTTCTACCAGCTCTACAGGAATTGGGGTTAGAGTCCTCTGGGTGTGGTTGGGCTTAGAGTCTCCTAAATTTGACTAGATTAATCAATTGGCAAGGGGAGCCTCAAAGAATGATTCATCGAACGTATGAGGGATTATTTCTTCGGGTAACACCTCGAGGAACCAAACAGAGAACTGGCTTTGCTATAATATAATGAAGAAGGATTGATAAGTCATACTGTAGTACAAGATCACCTCAGAAAGAGTGACCACAAAATGCTGTAGTTTTACATTCAGACTGAAACAGTGAAGAAAGAGTCACAAATGTGAGGTTTAGAGTTGGACAATGATAATCTTACTGGCCTGAGGAAGGGCTTGGCCTGAATGGACTTGGCAAAAAACATTAAAGCTCGGCACATTTGAAGAACAGTGGCAACTATTTCGGGAGATAGTCCAAACTCCTTAATTAAAGTTTAATCCTGAGTGGAAGAGGAATTTTAAAAAGGTGAAAAGTGATCCATGTCTTAACAAGGAAGTCGATACTAACATAAAGGTGATGGCCTGGTGGCATGATCACCGACTGCTGCTTCAGATAATGTTCTGGGGACTCACATTCAAATGCCGCCATTGCAGATGGTGGGATTTAAAAACAATATGAACCTAGAATTAAGAGTCTAGTGATAATAGTGAATCTATTGCTTATTGCTTGAAACATCCATCTGTTTCACGAATGTCCTATAGGACTGCAAACCACCATGCTTACCCGATCTGATCTGCATGTGACTTCAAACCCACACAAATTTGCTTGTCGCTTAACTGCCCTCTGGGCAATTAGGGAAGGACAATGAGTTCTGTCTAACCAGCAACGCCATCTTCCTATTAATGGAATAAAGAAAAACGCTTTAAGTGTTCGCAAATTTTTGTTAAAAACAAAACCAAAATGGCTACGAAGGAAAATGCGTCTAAAACATAAGAATTGATAAAGAATACTTCTCTGAGTAGGCAAAAAGTCAAAGAATGCTGAACGCAAATGTTGGCCTTTTAGAGAATGAAAACGGCGGGGGAGTAATGGGAAACTCAGAAGTGGCAGAGGTAAAGCCAACACTTCTTGCTTTCACAGTGGAAGATAATTTCTTCCCAACACTTACAACAACTGCAAAGGATCTTGCTGGAAGTACGATGCTGAGGGAAAAAGGTATTAAATACATTTATGGGATTAGATGGAGGTCAGGCTCTCGGTCTGCACTCTATTATATTAAAAGAGGGAACAAGAGAGGTACCTAATGTGTTAGTTACTATATTCAAAAAATCCTTTGATTCGAGAACTGTGCCGAACTATTGGAAAATTAATAATGTGACACTCGTATTCAAAACAAGAGATAGGAAAAAATGGCAAACTTTAGACCAGTGAGTTTTAACTCTGTAGTGGGGAAGTTTCTTCAGTCAACCATAACGTTTTAAAAATCAAAGATCAGTTCACCACTTTCAGCGCGGTTTTATGATGGGCAGGTTGTGCTTGACATACCTGCTGGTGTTCTTTGAGAACATAACAAACAATATGGATAGTTGGGATACAGCAACTGCTGTCCATCTAAACTTCAGAAGGCATTTGACAAGGTGCTGCATAAAGGACTGATCTAGCAGGTTAGATCCCAGGGTGTTAAGGGTAGAGTATTGAATTGGATAAAAGATTGGCTTACTGACAGAACACAGCGCATCGGGATAACTGGTCTTTCTCTGCCGAACTAAAACTAGTGAGGTGCTGCAGGTTTCAGTTCTCAGACCTCAACTGTTGACAATCAATCCAAATGACTTGGAAGGAGAGACAGAGTGGAGCAATTAAATTCACAGATGGTACTATACTAGATGGCAAACAGGCTGTAATACGGAAATAAAGAGTTTACAGATGAATATTAAAAATTGGGGCAGATTGTTATATCTGGCAGATGGTGTTTAATGTGGTTAAGTACAAAGTTGAATTTCCTTCTGTCACTCCTAATTTCTATGTTCTTGTGTTGCTCATCTGCAGTTCTTTAAATTTTATTCATGGTTGGTGGCTGGGGTGAATGACTCGTGGGTTTTGGTCAAGGGAGGTGTAGGTTGCTCTGTGTGTCAGGAACAAGACATTAATATGGAGAAAAGACCACAGTCAGGCTTTGTTGATTCCCACAGCAGGCCTGACACCCAGCTGGTCTATCCCTGCTCTTTATTCCTGATGTTTAATTGTCTGGAGTAAACCACATCAAAATGTTGCAGTCCATAATTAGCATGCCCATTTCATAATAAAGACACAAATTACCATTCCGATCAGAAGTAAATACTTGGCAATTCTTTTGAGATGTCAATGACTATTTGCTGCAACTTCAGTCTGGGATGTGAGTGAAAAACACTTTAGCATTGTTGCAACTTTATATTTACATATTGAGTAAAGATATTACATTATCAACACTGTTGGAAAGTGTCATACTGTATATCTTACGAAAAATATTTTGAACTATTATAAAAGGATACAAACATTGAAAAGATTAGAAAAGGAAGATGTGAAGAAGATATAAGTCTTTAACGAGGTCAGGGGAACGGGCAAATATTGGTCTTTGGATCATAGTTGAGAAACTGATTCTGTGTTTGAGCATGTTGGAGAGTTGAATGGAAAAATTGTATTATTTCAATGAACAGATTGCGAAACGGAGGCACGAGTAATGGGGAATCTGGATCACAAAACAAACCTCTGCATCAATATCACATTTTTCAGAATACAATATAAATCTAGAAATATTTTAAAACCAAATACATTTAGAAATAGCAAAGATTTTCTACAGATTACAGATTAATGGTGAGACCACTTTCACTTTATAAGTGTCTCCTTTTTATTGAGCCTACGAGTAAGGGGAAAGGCTGCTCTCTGATCACCCTGTGCATACCCCTCATGCTGTTTAACACCGCCACCAGGAGCAACTCTCAACCTTCTTTGCTTAAAAGTAAAATCAAGTAAATCAAGACTCTCTTCAGTTTGAGTACTCTCTATGTGATACATTTTTCATCAGCGATTGATCTGCCCACCTGAACAGTTGGTTTATACCCTCCTGTAACCTCACACATTCCTCCTCACTGTGAACCACCAGCTTATCATTGTGTCATCCACAACGTTATTTATCATTCCCCACAAGCTCCATCCCTCCCATTCTCATCATCATCATTTATGAAGTTCACTACTTAGCCTTGATTTTCTTCCCGTTCTCTTGTTATTCCTATTTTTGTGAATTTACAGCGTAATGCAGTTGAAGTTTTTTATGAGGGAGCCACGAATTTCATTTTGGACATGAAGCTGAATTCGCCTTTTATACTATGCCCTTCTCTATGATTTATTCATAAGGCTTGCACGTAATTAATATTGGATTAGGTTTCGTTGGCTTTCCCTGCAACATTTGGGTTTGATATGGACCTGGGTAATGTTCTTTGTATCATTCCTGCAATAGTCAGGGCTGAAGGAACGTTCCGTCTGTATGATGAACACAGATTCACAATTTTGTTTGAAAGAGTTCGAGTGATGAGGATAAAGATTCAATTAAATTCTATATTTAGAATCGTGGCAGGAGATTAAACCGTATTGTAAAGTCACTTTGAATTGGCAACAAATAATTAAAACATGCATCCACATTTCTTCATATTGTAAAAACAGTTTCACATAATGTTCTTAGAGCAGCATGGATCTTACAGCTGCTCCTGGGATTGCAGACAGTTAACTATTTAATGTAGTCTTTTTTGCAGTTGATATAGTTATTATCGTTTATTAAATTAACATTATTTTTTCTATTTTGTTTCATTTAGATACAAAAACAATAAAAAAACCTCGCAATTTTCTGTCAAACGATTTTTTGTTTTAAAAGAGCTTTTTAAGTGTGGTTTACAAAAGAAAGGAAAAGTCTATTTCTGTTTTAAAAGGTTTATTTTATTACACTGCACATGTGTTTTTGCTTTGAAAAATTAATCAGCTCTTTTTAAATTACGAAGTTGTACCTTCCTTCCAGAGAGTCCGACTCGTTTTCAGCTCCGGAGGAGACTACTTTCTTCTCGGGATTTATTGAAGAGGAATATTTTTATTGATTCAATTAGCTAAATGGTTGATTTTTTTTTACATTTTATATGTTTGATATGTATATGTATATATATTTCCTTTTTTTAACGTTGTTTTCTGTAGGTAATGAAAGGTAACATCTATATAAGTTGTCAAAAGCAATCCTACTTTTATGCATAATGTTATTAAGGCCACATATAAGGTACTGTGAGAGATGGCGAGAAGATTAGGAAAAAAATGCTATCCAACAAATCTGTTAGATAGTTGGGTGACTGTCAGGAAAGATAAGAAGGTAGTTCATGTCTCCGGTGGCTATACCTCTATCAATATGTTTTTCTGCTTTTAGAACAGCTGAAGGGGATTGCCTCTCTGAGGAAAGTGGAAGAGCAATCAATTATTGGACAATTGGAATGATTCTTATGTTCAGCAGCGTTTGAAAAGAGTTAGTAGAATTATTGCTTTAGTGGACTTTTCTATCAGGGGCATCAACAGGAGATTCTGGGGCAGTGACCATTAATTTAGGATGGTTTGTTGCTTTCCCTGTGCGAGGATTAAGAACGTTTCGAAACATTTCAAGCACATTGTTAAAGGTGAGATTGAATAGCCAAACATTATTGTAGATAATGGCAGGAATGACACTTTTTAGGGAAGAATTAACACAGTACAGAGTGAACTTAAGAGGTGAGGTAGAGTATTAAAAATAAAACCGTTAAAGCAATACTTTCTTGTTTACTACCAATGCCAAACTCAACTGGGAAGGAACAAAGGGTTAAAGGAAAAAAATCAATGACTGAAGAGCTATTGTGTTATTGAGGGAATTTAGATTTTTGGGAAATTGGAAACTATTTTAGAATATAAATGACCTGTTCAGAAAGGATTGGTCTAATCTAAACTGGAAAGCAACGAATATCTTAGCAGGGAGATTTGCTCATTCTATGGAGGGAAACTTTATATTGATAGAGGGGGATATTCCTAGTAGCAGTACAAATGGCAGGATGGTTAGAGTAGTTTATGAATGTGAGGAGAGCACGTCAATTAGAAAAGAAAAACGAAAGAGTCAAGATTATATAGTAATTCTGAAGCATGACATTTCATTTATTTCAATGTAAGGGGTCTTACAGGGAAGGCTGAGGAACTCAAGGCATATTTAAGAACATGAAATTGAGACATCATATGTATTACAGAAAATTAGTTGAGAGATGTTCAAGTCGAGAGTGTATTTATGGGAAAACACAGCAGGTCGGCAGCATGTGAGGAGCAGGAAAGTCAACGTTTTGGGCAAAAGCCGCTCATGTGGAATGGGCTGATGAAAGGCTTTTGCTTGAAACATCGAGTTTCCTGCTCCTCGGATGCTGCCTGACCTACTGTGCTTTTCCACCACCACACTCTTGACTCTAATATCCAGCATCTGCAGTCCTCACTTTCGCCTGAAAGATGTTCAAGACTGGCAATTCAATGTTCCAGATGTAAAGGGTCATATAAAGGATGGAAACGGACATGCGGAGGGCAGGGAGGGGGAGGTCTGCCATTTTTGATTAAGGAATAAATTATTGCTGTAACTGGGAAAGATATTTCTGAACAATCAACCAGTTAAAATATTCATGAAGTATTAAAAATAAGAAAATAAAGTTGACTTTGAAAAGATTGCACTAAATGCTCATTTGTGACAAATCGTCCATTGAAAATATATTGGTCGAAATTAAAAATAAGAAAGGAAAGAGCACGTTTATTGTATTGTACCATATGCTCTCCCAAAGTAAGAAAGAAATTGTGAAACAAACATAAAGGGAGATCTCGGACATATGTAAGCTTACAATAATGGGGGATTTTAATTTTCTAAAGATTGACTGGGACTACCACAGTGTTAACGGGTTGGATGGTGAAGAATTTGTCAAATGTGTTCACAAAAATTTTCTTCATCAATATGCGGATGATTCTAACATAGAAAGAGCTAAACTAGGCCTTCTTTTGTGCAATAGGCAGGGCAAGCGACTGAAGTAAACGTGAGGGCATATTTTGGGTTTTGCAATCATAACTCTATTCGTTTCATAATGGTTATGGAAAATAATAAGTCTTTCATTCATGTTTGCTTTAATTGGAGTACCATAAATTTTAATGGCATGGGACAAGGACTTACCAAGTTTAATTGGAGTAAACTGTTAGCAGGTAAAACAATGTCCGACAAGTGGGAGGCGTTCAACTGTATGACGTTGGGAGTTGAGAGGCATTATGTTCCTTTTAGAGTGAAGGGTAATGCTGGTAAGCTTAAGGAACAATGGACAACTACAGTTATTTAGCTTTTATTCAGGAATCAAAGAAAACCTTACTATAGACATAGAGAACTTTATTCAATTTCATCTCTTAGTCAATATAAAGAATGTGGGGCATTTTTTCGAGAGAAATCACGAAAGCAGAAAAGATATGAGATTGCATGGACGGATAAGGTTAAGGATAATCCAAAGATATTGTGCAACTACATTAACAGCAAGAGGGTAACCACAGAGAGGGTAAGGTCTCTCAAAGATCATGAAGGATATCGATGTTTTGAACCAATAAGATGGGGAATAAAATCATCCCATTCCCGATTCACTAGATGGCAACAAACACACATTATTGCCTGCAGCTCACATTCATCCAGCTTGAACTCTATCTGCTATTTGTCAATCTCTTGACCTATTTGCTCAAGATCCTTTTGTATTCTTAGAAACCCTTCTTCATTGTCCACGATGCCACCAGTTTTGGTGTCATCCGCAAACTTATGAACCGTGCCTTCGATATTCTCACGCAAATAATTTGCATAAATGACAAACAATGAAAACCCAGAACTAACCTCTGTGCGACACTGCTGGGCACAAGCTTTCAGTCCGAAAAACAACCACCCACCATTACTCTCTGTCTCCTGTCATTGTACCAATGGAAAGTGCTGGAGAGAAACCCCACAGTTCTGGCAGTATCGGAGTAGAGAAAAATGGAATTAACTTTTTTTGAGTCTAACATAACTTGTTCAGAACAGGTTCATCTAAGACTCGATATGTTAACTCTGCCCAGATCCTGTGTAATCTGTTGCTTTCCTCCTTCATTTTGCATTTGTATTTCAGATTTCCACTTTCTCTAATATTTTGCTTTTTCTTGGTTGCTCTGGATGTTGAACCCGATTATATTTGGACAATATGCTTCATTCCTGTTCCCATCACTCGTGCCAGTGACGCATGTATTACACTGGAGTCTGTTTCTTAAAGTTCTGAAAATAAATGCGTGGATCTCATCAAAGTAATTTTGATTTAAAAGGCCTTTAATAGACAGCTTCACTTGATGAAAAATTAGGAATAGTATATTAATTATGATATTGTCTGTGCGTTTTATGACGAAGCTTGTCTCCTCAGTCTCTGAACATTTTCAATATATTTCTCTGAATAAGTCCAATAAAGGTGGCTGTCACGCAGCCCATCATCTCTGTACCAGCTCGGTATGAGCTGTATTCTCACTCTTACTCTGCTGTAACTCACTATAATGAAATACATTTTGTTATCTATTTCTGTTTTTATTTCTGAATATCCCTTCCAGATATAAACAATCTTAACAACCTGTATAACCTGTGATTAAAAAGTCAATATATAAAATATAACTATGTACTTCACATTTAAAATTGCCCTATTTCATTCACATTGTTGTTCAACATTCCATAAACCAGGGGTCATCTGTTATCTTGCTCTGCATTGCATTTCATTCCATTTGTCAAAAACAGTGATGGCTGAATACTAGTAACTGGGAGATAATGCTGCACTCCCCTCAAGTCACCTCAGCCTCTGGCCGCAGCCTTTTCTGTCTCATAGCCATGACTTTTAATAAACAAAGTTATTATACATTGCTATGGTCAGGCCCGACCCATCACAACATTCTTAAGCACATAGTCCAATCTGCAGTGTTGCCACTTGTTGAAGGTAAGTTTATAGTGGATATTCCCAGAGTGAATTAGTTGGTCTGACAGTCGACTTTTAAACCAACAGAATGCATTTGCAAAAATAAGGAATGAAACACAACGAACCGAAAATACTGTACCTGAACAATTCATCTTTTCCAAAACTGACAGGATATCTCCAATTAATGATGCTGATCCAAATTACTTGCAACAATTCGAATAAACAAACCCCTTAGCACAAAGAGTAAACATTTCACCAAAAAAAACTTATCGGTTACAAAGTCAGAGGGCTGAAGGAGGGGGAGAGCGTCCAGTTTCAACACTGAACCTGACTCAATTAACCCTCGAACTGAACTGACCTGTACAGCTGGAGAGCTGGCCACATCCCCTTGAATGCGCCAGTTTTTTAAAAAGGCTTGAAAGCCCTCTGTCCGAGGCATTATCTGTTCGGCAAAAAAACAAAGGACCCCAATGAAGCATTCAATATTGAGACATGTTGGAACCTTGGGATGTTTAGAACCTCTCTGAAAAAAAATCAAGGACAACATAACCTTATCAAGAGACCCCTGTATGACAACTCCCCCAATATAAAACCGAATCTTCAATATCCAAAGATGGCATCAGTTTTCAAAACCACCAAAAATAGTGGTTCATACTCTAAAATGCGCATATACATTTGTTTACAGTAAACATGCGAACAGGCACCACTACATCCAGATTCAGTGTGTGGAACTTCCATCATTGAGTGTCTCCATTTGCATTGGCAATCACTTTTTCAAGAGCTCCACGTGCACAAGTTTCAAATTGAATGGCTGTAACAACAGGCCCCAGCTAAACAGTCTCGCATTTTTGTCCTTAAATTTCTCCAAAAAGACTTCACTGGGTTGTGATCAGTGTAAATGGTTGTCTCCGATATGTTGCGGGCAAAGTTAACACTGAAATGTTGTCGTGCCAACACAAAGCTCACAGTCTCTTTCTCAACTGTTGAATATTTCTACTAATGAACGTTCAACTTCTTGGAGAAATACCAAATAGGTCTTTGTGTCTTCTTGTCGATTTCCTGCAGGAGCCCAGCACCGAAATCCACATCATTCACATTTAAATCCACCTTGAATGGTTTTGCATAATCTGGTGTGTCTGATCGTGGGCAGTGGTTACCACATATTTCAAATTCCGCCAAATGCCTTCTGACAGTCCTCTGTCCACTGAAACTTCTTGCCTTTCTTTAACAATTTAGTGAGTGGAGCAGTCACACTGCGAAAATCAGGTACAAACATTTGATAAAATCCACTTAGTCCTGCTCCTTTTGTCAATGGTATGGGAAATTCCCCAATTACCTTCACTTTTAAATCTCATGGCACCGTTTATCTCTGTCCAATAGCATGGCCAAGGAAGGTGACTTTTGCTTTGGCAGATTCACTTTACGCTCAGTTTACCACCAAGCCTGCCTTCCGAAGTTGATCAAACAAGTCCGCTAGATTCTGTAAGTGTTCCTTCCATGAGTCAGTAAAAATCACAAGGTCATAAATGTACACCACAGGTTGGATAATCCGGCAATTTATTGGTTAGTCCCTGAAATGTGGCCGGCACATTTTTCATACCAAATGTAAGTTGCTTGTCCCACATTTTCAACACAGTCTTCCAACCATGGAACTGGGTATGCATCAACCTTTTTAACTGCATTGATGTTACGATAGTCCACACATAATCGTTGGGTACCATTTGGCTTTGGCACCATGACTATGGGTGATTTCCAGTCACTGTAACACATGTTGATTATGTCATCTTAGAGCATGCATTCAATCTCCTTCTGAACCTATGCCAACCTTAGAGGATTATGCGTGTAAGGATGTTGCTTAATCGTAACGGCATCTCTTATAGCTACATTAGGCACAATTAGGTGAGGATTTCCAAGTTAATATCTGCATATTTCCCGATGTGATAGTCAGAACTCTTTCTGGTCATTTCGATTTTTCTCAGAAAGGTAACTCAATCATTTATCCCAATTTTAGACAACTACCTCATTGTCCACTTTAATTTGTGGAATTAAATTTGTGGATTCTGTGCCGTAATCATTAACACCTAGTTCTCTGGCTGTCCTTACCTGTCAAAGTACATTTTGAGCGTATTCACATGACATACGCTGTGAGATTTCTTTCTTTCTGGAGTCCCTATCAAGTAGTTATCCTCACTCAATATCCGTTGTATTTGATAAGGCCTACTAAACCTTGCTTTTCAAGGTTCACCTATAACTGGAAGTAACAGTAATACCTTATCCCCGATCGCAAAATTGCAATTTTTAAAATTTCCTATCCGCTTCCTGTTTTATTGCATGCTGCAATACTTTTAAATCCTGTCTAGCCAACTCCCCAGCGCTATTAATCGTTCCTTAGGTTTTGAGACCAAGTCCAAATGTGTGGCCTTTGAACTCTGATTTACTATTTTCTCCTTAATTAATTTTAATGGTCCACTCAATTAATGCCCCGAAAATAATTCCAGTGGAATGAATTTGCTCTGTTAATTTGGGGCATCCCTGATCACAAAAAGTACAAATGGAATTCCCTCACCCTAATCATCTGGATAATCCTGATTATAAACCCTCAACATTGTCTTTAATGTTTAATGTCACCTTCCTAGCGCTCCCTGCAATTTTGGATGGTATGCGGTAGATTTGAGTTGCTTTATTCCTAAGCCATTATCGTGATAAATTAGATGTGAAGTTTGAAGCTTGGTCTCACTGTTTCTTCATTGGTAGTCCATATCTATTTTTTTTAAAAAAGAGTAATTCCTTTGCAATTCTTTTAGCTGTGTTACTGCACCTCGGGATGGTCTCTGGAAATCTAGTCGATGCATCCATTATTGTTAACAAATACTGATGGCCACTTTTTTGTTTGCGATCGGGAACCTAGCCAATCAATTAAGACTCCTGTAAAAGGTTCCTCAAATGCCGGAATAGTTAAGAAAGGTGCAGGTTTTATTATCGCTTGTGCTTTTCCAATTACCTGACATATATGATGCATCTGGAAAAATTCAAATACATCCTGTTGCAGCCCAGGCCAGTAAAATGTCTCTGTATTCTGTCTGTTTTTTCATCACTCCGAACTGATGCACCATTCGCATCACCTCCTTTCTGTAACCCATTGGCAATATGATTTGATGAATCTCTTCCCATTTCTCATCTCCTTGAATATATGTTAGTCTCCATTTCCTCATTTGGACATCATTTTTAAGATATTTACACTTAGGGATACATTCAAAATTCCTAACGTATATTTTTTTTAATACAACTGCTTTAAACTTTTATCTTTCTGCTGTGACTCAATAAGTTTAGCTGAGCAAAAAATATTTACATGATCACCTATTTGCACCTGTTTCGTCTCACCTTTCTGATGGAACAAGGTATCTGCTCATGCCACTTAAGATTCCTTATCTTTACGTTTTTGGTATTTTCTGTTTCAACTGGTGACATTGGGACATTATTACCCACAATCAGTAAAGTTTCCAGGATAAGATTCCTACATTGATTCAGTTGCTTGCATACCCACTGGCTTTTGAACGAGAGTAGCAGTGATCCAAACACTGAAGCAGCTATATTTTCTGCAAGGATAAATTTTATTGCTGGAGCTGAGAATTTGTCCAATACCCCTACCACAATTTCCCCACACTTTTCTGGGCACGCTATGCTCACTTTACATATTTTTGCACCTTTTGTCTCATGGTGAATTCACTCTAGCAGTACCTTTTTTGGAAATAGTCCTTCAGGAGTACATATCTCCTTACCTTTTCACAAGAGGATCCTGTGTCTCTTAATATTGCATCCTCTTTACCTGCCCTATGTGAATAAAATTCCCTTTGCAGGTATATTTTCTAAGCAGATCTGGCACTTCCTCCGTAACAAACCTCTAATCAGCTTGTACACTCTGATGCAGCTTTCTAGCTTCCACTGTGCTTTCTGTTACCACTCCGACAAAACTCCCAGACTTTACTTTTTATTCCTGCATCTGTGTTTTTTTTTTGAACCCACCAAAACAGTGATTTCATGTGTCCTAATTTGTTGCAATGAAAACTTTTTAACTTTGAGCTTTTTATCTTCTTTGCCTCCTTCACGTATAGCCTTTTTACCCTGTGTTAAGTTCTTCACCGCGATCTACATCTCCCTTTCTACGTGGGGATGTCTCTTTGCCAAAATTTCTATCCATCATGGACTGAAATTGATTCTGGAAGCCAAAACAAGTTTTATAATCATAATCACTAGTCATAATCATCAGCCACAAATGGGCTTGCACTATGTGAATGCTTAAAATCCTTCAAAGAAATTGTCCCTCGAAGAGCATCTTGTGTTTGCTCTCTTTTTAAAGCTCTTATCCATCTCTCAAAATTACTTTGTTTGATCCTTTCAAACTCAATATGGGTTCGACCAGGATCCTTCCTTAAATTCCTGAAACGTTGTCTGTAGGCTTTTGGCACATGCTCATATGTACATTTTTCCCTCCTCATAGTCTCCAGATCCCTCCTCTGATAGTGTTGTGCATACCTCACTAGCTCTACCGACAAGTTTTGTTTGGGTCAACAAAACCCGACATGGTCACTGGCCACTGAAGTTCTTTAGCCACTTTCCTACTCATCAAATCTAGGCAAGCTGTGAATATACTGAAACATGTTTCTCACCAGGCTTTGGGACTACAATGGGATTGCCCATCCTCCGTCTGTTCCTCACTAAGCTTACCTTCAGCCTTCATCCTCATCCTTTGAAGCTGACTTTCCATTATAAGTGACCTTCTCTGAAGTTCAAATGCTCCCTCTTTTTCTTTCTCTCCTGCTGAAGCTATTAATTTTTTTTCTCTTTCCTCTGTTAAACCTATTCGTTATCTTTCTTCCTCTTCTGACTTTAGTCGTAGCTCAAACTGCTTCATCTCTGCTTCTAACTCAAGCCGCTTCTTTTGCAATTGAAGTTTAGTCATCCCACAGATCCTGATGGAGTTTCCAGCAAATTAGAGTGCTTAGCTACTGCTGCAATCATCTCATCATTCCTCACATGAAAAAAAGGTTGCTTTAACTCCTTTTGTCTACTAATTCCCGCGGCTTGGACTTATGTGCTTTCTGTAAACCCCCCAAGGTCACTTTCCCGACTTCCAAAACAAGCTTGGTTCCTGCAAGAAGCATAGCTACCTGAAATTCTGTCTACTCACCAAATCAAAACATGAAATAAGAGAGAATAACACCTGCCACTCGCTGTCTAAATTCTGCAAAGGCCCCCTAATCTGTTATGGACCAGACCAGATCCCTCAAACCATTTTAATAGGAAGCCCGGACCTTACATTTGCTATATTTTGAAGGTTAGTGTATAGCTGATATTTCCAGAGTGAATTAGTTGGTCAGATTGCGGAGTTTTAAACAAATGATATTTATTTGCCAAATTACCAAATGAAACATAAGGAACCAAAAATAGAATACCAGAATAACGTATCGTATCCGAAACTGACAGGCTATCCCGATTTAAGGATGCTGTTCCAATATACTTGCAACAATTCCAATAAACAAAACGCCTTAGCACCAAGTGTAAAGCTGACACAACTGCTTACAGATTATAAGGTCAGAAGGGCAGAAGGAGGCAGAGAGCGTCCAGTGAAACTGACTCGACAAACCCCCGAACTGATCCAACCTGTCCAGCTAGGGAGCTGGACAGGTCCTCTTGATTATACAGGCTACTTTTCAAGACTTGAAAGGCTTCTGAATGAGGCATTATCTGTTAGGTATAAACAAAAGGACCACAACGAAGGTTTCAAAATTCTGACATATTGGAATCTTTGGTCGTTTGGACCGTCTTTACAAAAATCAAGGACAACATAACCCTGTAAATGGACTGGCTTTGTGAGAACATGCCACATTTGGCTTTGAACTGAATTCCAAAAATGTAAGTCTTACTGCTTTGAAACCAATATAATGTATGAAGTTGTTTGTTAGCTTACATAAAACAGTGCTCAATCATACTGTGTGTTGAAGATTCAGCATGGTCACGAGTGGATTGTCCAGACAGTTCCACACTTCCTTTGTATGGTCAGGGCAAATATATCCACTGAGAATCTGTTGCTTGCTGCCTGTTCTCGTCGAGGAGAGACCAGCATGGAAACCAAATGTAAATTGTGATTTTTTTTTCTCGATAGTCATGATGGAGCGTTCAGGTGGTTACAGTATTGCAAATGAACAACACAGCAGAATTATCTAGCCTGCGATAAGAAAACGTCCATAATTCTCCCTCACAACTAACGTCACGGGAGCAATTGGTGATGGGAGATGTGACCATTAGTCAGCAATGTCAACATTCAATTCAATCCTGTTTTTATTTTGAACTGAAGGTCGAATTCTGAAAGAAATTATCTGGATCTGTTTGTTCAGTCACTGTGATTGATGTCTGTCTCCATGGATCCTAATTATGTCACTAGATAGTTTTCCTCTTCTATTTGTACGGGGCTTCTTCCAATTCTTTATCCCATTATTGCTGCAGATGCATCATCTGCAACACTGACAAGGATCAGCAGTTGCAGAAACATGGAGAGGAGAGATCAGAATCTGAGAACCATAGACTGGAATGTTCCAACAATTGGCCAGAATCTGAGAACGGTAGACTGGAATGTTTCAACAATGGATCAGAATCTGAGAGCATTAGACTGGAATATGCCAACAATGGATCAGAATCTGAGAGCATTAGACTGGAATGTCGCACCAATGGTTCCGAATCTAAGAAAAATAGACTGGAATGCTACAACAATGGACAGGAGTTTATCTTTGGGTCTTTTCTATTTTTCTTGGTTTTGGCACATATTACCAGATCGGATATTCGGTGTACTGTTGATTATTCAGGCTGGTTACTATCCCATGCTCGCTATTGTTGGTGTTCCTGGTAAGTTGGTGAACTTCAGTGCTATTTCTGTTATCTATGTTTCGTAAAGACTGAAATTATTGTCTTCAGTTTCAAATGCAAATCCATTCATTCTCCACAAATTTCAGAATCACCCACACTCCCGCCCTCACAAATATCTGAGAACAAGACTGTTCACAATCCCGAAGTACCTATTTGCCCCGAATTGATTTATGTCTTGGTATTCTCTCCATCACTAAAGCTACCCACTACCAGCTCCATGATATCCCCAGACCCATCTTGACGTCAGTGCGGGTGCTAAATAAACCATTATCTATACCGTGGTAAAAATCAGACTTTATGGTTCCTGTTCTCTTCTAATCGCTTTTTCCGTTACAAATGTTTCCATCAAAATCTTGTTCTTGTCTGTAAAGTAAATTCATGACAGGGACACGGTGTCAGAGTAGTAATGTCGCTGGCCACGTAATTCAGTGGCCCAGGTATCTACACGATGGACGCTGTTTCAAATCCTATCTCAGATGATGACAGAACTTAAATTCAAATGAGAGGAACTGGAAATAAAAGTGAATTTTACTAATATAATCCCACCAGCACTTTGTCAAGAAGTTTATCTATTTCACTGTTATCCTTTGGTGAAGAAATCTCCCATTATTTCCTGATCTGAATTAAGACTGACGTCAGACTCAATACCTTAAGGAATGGCGTCACAGTAAAAGGCATTCAGTGAGGTCCACAAATGCTGCTCTGTCAGTGCTGCAGACATTCAATGCAATAACAACATGTAAGGTAGAGGAAAAAAAATACAATGAATGATGCTAGAGATCAGAAACAAAAGGAATGAGTAAGTGCCAGAGAAACTGAACAGATTTGGCAGCCTCAGGTCGAGAGAAAAATAGAAGTGACATTTCGCGTCCAATCACCATCCATCAGAACTGAATGCAGCTGGGAAATAGTGTGTTTGATATTGATGACATGGATGGCTGTTGTGAAAGGGAGAAGGAGTGAGTTGAATAGATAGAGAAAGAGAGAGGTAGAGAGAAAGAAACAAAGAGAGGGATTTTTGATGATCAGCTGGAATGGAAATAAAAATCCAGACTAATCTTATTTATTTTTCGCCTGTTCTCATATTAATGAAATTCATGCCCGTGTAAGGTGTACATCAAAGTCTCGGTCTGAAGTGAGTTATGTCCCTTTGTCTCACTTCCTTGAGTATGATCGTCTTCTTTTATTCAGTAATGGGATGCTGGGCCAGTATATAATTCCCTTTCCTCATTGTCCTTGAGAAGGTGTTGGTGAGCCGCCTTCCTGACACACTGCAGTCTGTGAGCTGTAAGTAGTCAATGCTGAGGTCCGCCAGGTTTCATTTCTTTGAGAATTTGTATTGAGTGACGTAACTGAGCGGGCTGACTTGGACATTTCAAACTACAACTGTGTGTTAACTACAGTGCTGTGGGTCTGGAGTCACATGTAAGTCAGACCGGGTGAAGATGGTAGATGTCCTTCCCTGAAGTGCACTAGTGTGCCAGATAGGACAAAAACAATGCTTTCATTTGATTCTCAATTCCTGGTATTTTATTGAATGCAAAATCTAACATTTGCCGTGGTGGGATTCGAATCCGAGGTCTGGGTCATCACCTGGGTTCTTGGGTTAACATTACAGGGATAATACAGCTAGGCCATCACTTCCTCAGCATCGCCAATAGTCTCCAATGGCAAACGCGGTGTTGCTGTTGGCGTGGCTGTGCTTAAAGCATAGCGTTTTGCAAGGCAACAAAATGATTTGGCAAAACATGTCATCCTTCTCATTTTGTATTTATGAGAAGGCGAGATGATGGGAAGTGCTCTTGGTGAAAAGGAGGTGGATGTCCTTGGCAATGAGCCACTGACAGAATTCATACGGAGTAGTAAGTAATGAGCATCATGTTGTTCACAAACTTGTCAGCAGCCACACGCTGACAGGGTTGGTAATTCTCAAAAGCTTCTGACCTCCATGCAGAAGACTAGCCTGTCTTCTCGGAGACGGAAGATGCCTCCTTGAGGCCTGGCAAAAATCATCTGCTGTGCCTCCTTACCATCAGCAAACCATGTTAATGTAATATTCTTGAAACATTAGCAATGGAGCCAGAAGGCACAGCATGGAGCAGTCTGTCTGTGCAATGTCTACTTCATTGGTTTGTAAAGTTACAGCATCGATGACATCCTCCTATTTCAGTGTAACAGTTTGGAGGGGCTGACTGGCCACTTCTGTTCGTGTGTCAGTGTCTCGGATGGCTGAATGTCCTCTTCCTCGATCCAGGGAAGAGGTTCATTTTTGGGTGACCCGTGGTAGCTGCTTACCTGCGTGTTGTGCTGACTAGATTTCTTATCTTCCTGTGTAACAATAGACAAACAGGAGGCTGGAAGAAACAGCAAGTCAGGCAGCATCAGGAGGTGGAGAAGTCACCATTTCAAATATACCCGTTCTTCAGGACTGCGGGTGGGGGTAGGGGGAACTACAGATAAAGAGGGAAGGGAGTGATTGGGGTATGGAGAGCAGCAAGATGGTGAGGTAGGGGATAGGTGGACACAAGTGGTTGGTGCAACGTGGTTGGTCGATGGGAGGGATGAATCCAGTTGGGAGCTAGAAGGTGGGGTCATTTGGTGGAATGGAAGGGAGGAGGCGGGGCTGGAAATAGAGTAGGGCCATGGCTGGGAAGGTTATTTAAAATTGGAGAACTCAATGTTGAGTCCTCCAGGCTGTCGGCTAACCAGGTAAGATGTTGTTCGTCCATTTTGCGGTCTGACTCACTGTGGCAACAGAGGAAGCCAAGGAGGTCATGTTGTAAAGGAATTGGGAAGGGGAATTGAAATGGGTGTCGACTGGGAGCTTAAGGTCAGCCCTTTTGGACCGGGCTGTGATGCTCGGTGAAATGTGCACTTAGTTTACGTTGCTCTCCCCGATGTAGACAAGACCACATCAGGAGAACCTAATGCAGTAAACTAGGTTGAAGGAGAGGCAGGTGACCTCTGTTTTACCTGGAAGGACTGTTTGGGGCACTGGATGGAGGTGAGGGAGGTGTATACCAGCAGGTGATGTATTTTATTTTTCATCTGCAATTGTCAGTTGCCCATGGGGATTGACAGGTTTGGTGGGGAGTTTGGCACGAACCAAAATTAGTGAAGGGATCAGTCCTTGTGGAAGATGTGCCAGGTGATGGGATCCAACCTAGTTTACTGTATCTGCCATTCCTGATGTGGTCTTCTCTATATCGGGGAGACCAAATGCAAACTAAGGGGAATGGTTTGCTGAGCATCTCAGCTGGTCCTGTAAGGGCTGACCTGACCTCCCAGTCACTGCCTATTTCAATTACACCTACCAATCCCATTCCGACATGACATCATTGACCTCCTCCATTGTCACAAAGAACCAAAGCATAAATTGGAGGAACAACGCTTCATATTCCACCTGTGTAGCCTACAGCCGGGGGTCTCAACACTGAGTTCTCCAATTTCTAGTAACCTCCTTTCCAATCCCCAGATCTCCTGCTTAGCCCCTCCCCTTTCCATTCCTCTGATCAACCCATCTTCCAACTGTCAACTGGATTCATTCTTCCCATTGGCCAACCTGGTGGTACCATTTACCTGTGTTCACCACCACAACACGCCTTCTCCTCCTATTTCCCCACCTCGCCTCATTATCAGTTCACACCCTTGCCCCCACCCCCAGAAATGAAGGAAGGTTATACCCAAGATGTGGACTTTTTCTCCTGATGCTGCCTGGCTTGTTGTGGTCTTCCAGTTTCCTGAATTCCAACATTTGTAGTTTTTTTTTAGAAATCTCTTCTTGTGTAATAGGTAAGAGAGAGTGAATGCGCTGTTCCTCTACTTATCCAATAGCTTCTATGGGCTGAATGGCACTCTCATATTTCTGTGAAACCAGCTTGAGATGCTGAATGAGCTCCTCATTTTTAGTCCTGTGGAAATGTTCAGGGTCCAGCAGTGCTGTTACATAAATGTTGCCTATACATTAACAGCATGAGCTTGAATGTTGTCCATGTTTTGCTGTTTTATGCGATCTTTTCTGAGCATCCTCACTTCTGATCGAATGACGGACGGTAAGACGTTGCTGAAGCAGCTGAAGATGTTTGTGCCGAGGAAGCTACCCTGAGGACCACCAACAGAGATATCCAGGGACTGAGAGGATTGATCTCCATCAGCCACATGGTGCTCCAAATGGCCCAACCGCTTGGGAATTTACAACTGATTCCAATTAGGTGCAATTTTATTCAGCCTCCTTGACATCTTGTTCAGTCATGTCCTTTCAGGGCCAGTCATTCTGACGCTGTGTTCATATCTTTTGATTTGGAGATGCGTGTTGGACTGGGGTGTACAAAATTAAATATCATGGTATTCAAACAGATGAAAGCCTCAACAGACTATCAATTTTTCAATGTTATAATTTCATTTACATCACACTAAAGTTTTGCTCTAAATTCTGTGTGTTACGATTGAGCCCTCCACCATCAACTAATGAAGGAGCGATGCTCCGAAAGCTAGTGTGCTTCCAATTAAACCTGTTGGACGAGAACCTGGTGTTGTGAGATTTTTAACTTCATAGCTTTTGTTCATGTCAAAGGCCAAGGTAAATGTCTGGGGACTGTTTCCTTCTCTCAGAGGGTAGTGACTGTTGGGGCCTCTCTATCCCAGACAACTACAGCTCTGAATGTTTGAGGGAGCAGGGTGGTGTTAATGAATGTTGACACATCAGGGAGTTAAGGCTACAAAGAATTGGGCATGAAAGAGAAATTGCGGCCAAGAGAGATCAGCCCTGACCTTACTGAAGGAAGGACAGGCTTGACGGGCTATATAGCCTGGTATTATTACAATAAACCCTATAGCCTAGTCACTTTATTGCCTCTTCCATATCCTGTGGTACTTCAAGTAGCTGAATAGGTTGATATTGTTGCTGCATGATCTAAA
Source organism: Chiloscyllium punctatum (assembly GCF_047496795.1). NCBI lineage: Eukaryota > Metazoa > Chordata > Chondrichthyes > Orectolobiformes > Hemiscylliidae > Chiloscyllium > Chiloscyllium punctatum. The sequence continues at coordinate 5,333,586 of NC_092786.1, forward strand.
CTGGGTCTAGTTCTATAGATTGGAGGGGCTGATTGGTCTCTTCCTGTAAATGTATATAATGGTCCAGGGGCTGGGAAGCCTCATCCTGTTCTGGTGTAACTGAAATCCATATACACCAGATCGACCACCCTTGGAGAAAGTCATCACTGCAGATGCCGGTCATCAGAATTGAGAAGTGTGGCACTGGAAAAGCCCAGCTGGTCAGCCAGCATCCGAGAAGCAGGAATATCGATGTCGTGGACATTCCTGATGATAGAGTTGTGCCCGAAACGTCGATTCTCCGGCCCCTGGAATGCTACCTGACCTGCTGTGCTTTTCCACCACCACACGTTTAGATGTCTACCGGCCCGCCCTACTCAACCTTCCTGGTCACATCATCAAAGAACAGGCATGAACTTCCACTGACAAAGCCATTCTTACTATTACTAATGAAACCCTGTTTTCCCAATGCATGTACATTTTATCCCTCAGAATCTTCTCAAGTAATTTACCTACCACAGGTATTAAGCTTACTGGTCTATATTTCCCAGACTTTATTTTTCAGTCCTTCTTGCTTTCCTCCAGTCTTCTGGGATCTCACTTGTGGTAACTGATGATCAAAATTATCAGCCAGGGCCCCCGTAAGTTCTTCTCTAGCCCCTGCTCTGTTTTTGGATATATCTGGAAAGGACAGTGAGATTTATCCAACTTCAAACTTTCTAGTAGATCCAATACCTCCTCTACTGTGATATGGACTGTCCCTAAGTAATCTCCAATAATTTCCCCAATTTCCCAAGTACTCATGTCTTTCTCTACGGTAAACATAGAGGAGAAATATTTGTTGAGGACATCGCTCATCTCTTATGGTTCCCAACAAACATATCCATTGAGGGGTCCTTTTCTCTCTCTAGCTACTGCTTTTCCTTTAATATACTTAAAGCATCTCTTTAGATTCACCTGATCTTCTCAGGCAAAGTTATCTCATACCCCCTTTTCTCCCTTCTGATTTCCTTCTTCAGTAAACTCCTGTATCCCCTGTACACCTTCAGGGATTCACTTGATCCCAGCTGCCTCTACCTGAGCCACGCCTCCACATATCTTTTGGTAAAAGCCTAAACATCTCTTGTAATTCAGGGTACCTCATTCCTGTAAACTTTCCATTCACACTCACAGGAACATATAGATCGTAAGCTCCCACTTGCTGGAGGTCCCTTTGCTTGCAAACAGACTACTCCAATCAACCCCTGCAAACTCCTGCCTGAGTCCATCAAAATTAACCTTGCCCCGATTTAGAACTAGAATCTGTGGACCAATTTCTTCCCTCTCCATAACTATTTTAAAATTAATAGATCTATGGTCACTGGTCCCAAAGTGCACATCTACTGTCACCTCACTCACCTGTCCTGACCTATTTCTTAAGAGTAGGACAAATATTGCTCCTTCCCGATTAGGACCCTCTACATTCTGCTTGGGGAAATTTTCCAGACGCGCTTAATTGATTCCATCCCATCAAATCCCTGAATGATCTGGCACTGCAAGTATGTGTTATAAAAAATATTAAAGCCCCCATTATGACAACCAAAATGTTCCTGAAAGACTCCGCAATCTCTCTACATATTTTTATTCCTGCAATTTCTGTTTACAATTTGGGGGCCTACCGTACAAACCCAATAATGTCACCATCCCCTTCTTATTTCTTAGTTCCACCCACAAAGCCTCATTGGATGATCCATCAGTTATTTTATCTCTGATCACTGCTGCGATACACCCTTTATTCAGAAATGCAACTCCCCTCCTCTCGTTCCACAATCTCTGTTCCTCCTAATGCATTTAACCCTGGTATATTAAGCTGTCAGTCCTATCCATCCCTCAGCCATGTTTCTGTAATAGCTAAACTATCGAGCACCGATAACCTATCCACACGCTGAATTCATCGGCCTTAACTGTCAGCCCTTTTGCTCTGAAATAAACACAATTTCATCCATCAGCATTTCTTGTTCCCTATCGTGGTCCAGCCTGATATGTCTCCTCAACGTACTATGATTGATTCCTGTATCTCCATCCAGCCTCTCGCTTGCCTCCCTGCTGCTGAGGATTCCACCTCCTGCCAATCTCGTTTAAACACTCCCCTGTTGTACTAGCAAAACTGGCTGCGAAGATATTGATTCCCCCTCAAGTGGATCTGTCACCAGTCCCTCTTGAACAGGTCAACTCTGTCACAGAAAAGCTCCTAATGGTCTAAAAATATGAATCCCTCCCACCAATTCTTTAGTCATATATTTATCTTGATATCCTCCTATTCTTACCTTCACTAGCTCATGATACTGGAAGTAATCTGAAAATTATCACTACCGAGGTCCTGGTTTTTAACTTTTCTCCTCGTTCTCAGTTAATCATTCTATAGAAACACATTCCGATATCTAACCGTGTCATTTGTACCATCGTGCACAATGACTTCTGGCTGCTCACCCGCCCTCTTGAGAACATTCAGCAGCCACTCAGAAACATCCTGGATCCTGAAATCTGAGAGCCAACACACCATCCAGTTTCCCGTTTGAGGCCACAGAATCTCCGATCTGTGCCCCCTAACAATCAAATCTCCTATCTCTAAGACCCTGTTTACCTTTATCCTTTCCTGCTGCCCCCCAGATCCAGTGCATCCATCTTGGCTACTGCTGCTTTCCCCTGAACAGTCATTCCCTGACACCTATCGCCCATCTCCCAACATACACAAAACCAGTATCCAGAATGGTATACTTGGTTTCGAGAGGAATAGCCACAGGGGATTCCTGCACTTTCTGCCTACTCCCTTCGCCATTCCTGGTGGTCGCCCAGATACTCTCTGCTTGGAACACGACAGGAAGCAAGGAAAGCCTGTTGGATTAAATTGCTTTTAATTAAATGGAACTGGGCTGACAGGTAACGCAGATGAACCCAGGGCGTGGATCTTTACATGAGACTGGAATATTATAGTCCTTACAGAAACATGGCTAAGGGAGGGACTTGGGTGTGATCACCTCACTAAAGCTTTTATCTATGAAGTGTTCCATATCTCAGATGATCCAGAATGCTCCTGAACACGGTCTCCCAGGAGCTGCAGCAGGGTGCACTGCCCACACGTGTAGTCATCAGAGACAATGGAAATCTCCCTGAGCTCCAACAAACCGCAGGAAGAACAGACAACTGCCCTAACTGCCATCTCCACTGCTGTCAGACTAGCGTTAAAAAAGAGTTTATCTGAGCTTACCTTTACCTTTTGCTGAACTGCTGCTCACCGATTTCTCTGGAACCAAAGCATTACTACATATTCTGCCACTCACAGTACGTTAATAGACCACTCCACATTTAGGTTTGGATAGGGTAGGATGGAGACACTACAGTGATGTATTGTTTGGGCCTTAAGCACTCCTAAACACCAGGCCCATGCTTGGACGTGGGGGGGGGTTTTCTTGCTGAGGTCTTCCTCCTAGTAGTGGTGACTGCGCTGATGCAAATATTCACCCTGACAGCCCATCCGCGTTGGCGCAGTCCTCTGGTTTTTACGGTCTACTAGGACTGCATTTATGAATTCCTTGTAACTACTGATTGTATTCGAAACTGTGACTCACTCCGGAGCGAGAGATGTTGATTTTCCAGTAAGTACAGTCTATTAAAAAAGGTTTACCAATGGACATACGAGCGACAGTATGTCCATCCGCTCTCTAACTCTGCGTTTACTTTCAATTAGGGTACATTTATTCTGATAACACTCCATTCCATTTTCCTGCGTTTTCCCTGTAACCCTTTTTTAAAAATCTGTGGATCTCAGCCTTGAAGATATTTAGTGATCATTTCTTAACAGCCTTCACAATTTTCTGCAATTGTTTCCCTCCCACTGATGTGAGACTTAGTGGTCTTTCATCCCATGGCTTTTTTTTCTCGCACTCTGTGTGGAAGTTGAACCTACATTAGATGTTGTTCTGTTTGATCACACCACCTCTGTGGCCAGAGACAAAACAAAATAAAGCGCAAAATGTAAGAGCCTGTAATCTCCTCCCTCATCTTTCACATCAGTCTAAGAGACAGTTCATCCAGATCTAGAGGTTTGCCCACTTTTTATCCTGCATCAACTTCCAATTATTCCTCAGCTTCTGTCCAGGAACTGCTTCTCCAAAGTGAAGACCAATATGCAGTACGTGTTTGACATTCACAGGTTCTATGCACAGTTTGCCTCCTCGGTCCCTAATACTCCCTATTCTTTCTCTTGTTACCCTCTTACCCTTAATAAACCGATAAAATGTCTTTGAATTCTTGATAATATTGCCCATTAATGTTTTTATCACCCCGCTTTTTGCTCTTCTACTTACTTTCTTGAATTTAGCCCAACACGTCTCTACTCTTCTGGGACCGCCATTGACCTGCTCACTTTATGCGTGCTTTAAGCTTCTCTTTCATTTTTAATTCTGTTCTGAATATTTGTAGACATTCCATACTCTCTGGGCTTGTTTTCCTCATTTTTATCTTTGTTGTAACATGTTGTGGTGACACCTTCATCAATTCCATTTTGAGCATGTGATCCCCACCACGCCCACGCTGTTTTGCTAAAGTTTCACCCAGAAGTAATTATACGGTGGCCAGATCCTGTCTTTCTTTTGATAAGATCTGCCTCTATCATCCAAATTATTTTTATTTTTCAAGCCTTTTTTCTTTTGGTCTTTTCCTTAATAAGCTAAAAATGCTTGAGTCATGGTCACTGATCCTGAAATGCTCAGCCAATCCTGCCTGCAACACCTGACTGGCTTCATTCCACAGTGAGGCTCGGCATAGCCCCACCCATTGTTGTATCTGCTACATATTTATATGAGGAGCTCTCTGGAATAAATGTCAAGATATTTTTGCCCTCTCACAAATAATTATCGCTGCCCTAATCAATGTTTGTAATTGAAATGCCTGAATATAATGATCCTATTATTGCATTGACACACCTCAGTGAATTGGTTATGTACCTGCCCCTGTATTTTATTTTATCTGGGGGCTTATAATATGTCCCCAGTAGTGTGTCTGTCATTGATTTGAACCTCATTCCAACCCACAAACCGTCATTTGAATGCCCTTCCAAGATATCATCCGTCCTTACTGCAGTCTTTGACTCCATAATTAATAAGGCAACACCACCTTATCTTTTGCCCCTCTCCTATGCTGCCCATAGTTCTTGGACCACAGAATATTGAGTTGTCAGCTCTGACCTTCCTCAAATGCATCTATGTGATGGCAAATATATCCACTTCCCCATGTCACCTCGTTCCCTTATCAAATCTGAAGATCTGATAATATTCCCAGCATTATGGTAAAGGACATCCAGCCTGGAATATAGCACCTGGAATACTCTGTATCTCGGAGTTCTTCAGCCAATTACTTTTTGTTATCAAGCTTCCTTTCCATGAACTAAAACTGTAACTCTGGGACTGTATGAATAATCATTGAATTGTAATTTATTTTTAATTAATGTGTTAATCAAAAGCAACGTTCCAGAACTGAACAGTCAGATTCAAATACAATGAATTCCTGCTGATTAATTCCCTGCTCAGTGTGCAGCGGGATCAGCCCTCAGTAATGGAGAAAGTGAGGACTGCAGATGCTGGAGATCAGGGTCGAAAAGTTTGGTGCTGGTAAAGCACAACGAGTCAAGATGCAGCCGAGGAGCAGGAGAGTGAAAGCTTTGGGCATAAGCCCTTCATCAGGATGGCATTGGTATGTTCAATTGTTTTCCATTCCATGATTCATAGAATATTTGGAATTTAACTTGCTCAGGAGGGCAGCACTGTATATAGCCCTGAAATGGAAAGCAGTCAATCAGTTGGTTGGACAGGGAGCAGATAAAGTGAGGTGAAGTACAGAATGAGTGAAGTCCAAACAGAAGGATAGATAAGTCCCCTGGACCATACAGGAAGCACTAGAGGTTGTCAGTGGAACTGAGGGAAGAGATTGCTGCGCCTTTGGCGATGATCTTTGTGTCCTCACTGTCCAGTGAAATACTGCCTGATGATTGGAGGGTGGCAAAAGTTATTCTCTTATTCAGGAAAGGCAATAGGGATAATCCTGCGAAATACAGGCCAGTCAGTCTTACTTCTGTATTGGGCAAAGTATTGGAAAGGATTCTGAGAGACAGAATTTATGATTACTTGGAAAATCATAGTTTGATTAGAGATAGTCAGCATGGCTTTTTGAGGGACAAGTCATGCCTCACACAACTTATTGAATTCTTTCAGGATGGGATCAAGCACATTGAAGGTAGAGCAGTGGAAGTGATGTACATGGATTTTAGCCAGGTGGTTGATAAGTTACCATAAGGTCGGCTCATTCAGAAAGTAAGGAGGCATGGGATGCAGGGAAACCAGGAAGTCTGTCTGTATGGATACAAAATTGTCTGGCCTGTCGAAGACTGATGGTGGTAGAACATGGAAAGTATTCAGCCTGGAGCTTGGTGACCAGTGGCGTTCTTCAGGAATCAGTTATGGGACTGCTGTTCTTTGTGATTTTTACAAATGACTTGGATGATAAAGTGAATTGTAATTTAGTAAGTTTTATGATGTAACAAAGATGTTGGAGTTATGGATAGTGCGGAGGGCTGTTGTAGGTTGCAATTGGACATTGACAGGATGCAGAACTGGGCTGGTAAATGACAGATGGAGTTCACCCCTGATAAGTGTGAAGTGATTCATTTTGGAAGGTTGAATGTGAATGCAGAATACAGGGTTAAAGGCAGGATTATTGGCAGTGTGGAGGATCATAGGGATCGTGTGTTCCATATCATAGGACGATCAAAGGTGTCAACAAGTTGATAAGATTATTAAGATGTAATATGTTTTCATTAGTCTGGGATTAAGTTTAAGAGCCACAAGGTTATGTTGCAGCGCCAAAAGGCTCTGGTGAGACTACACTTAGAATATTGTGTTCAGTTCTAGTTGCCTCATTACTGGAAAGACATTGAGGCTTCAGAGAGGGTGCTGTGGAGATTTACCGGGATGCTGCCTGGACTGGAGGGCATTTCTTACATAGAAAAGTTGAGGGAGCTAGAGCTTTTCACCTTGGAGCAATGAAGGATGGGAGGTGTATAAGATGATGAGAGGCATAGGTAGAATGGGTAGCCAGGGTCGTTCTCGCAGAGTGGAAATGGCTATCGCGAGCGGGCATAATTTTAAGGTGATTACAAGAAGGTTTCAGGAGATGTCAGAGGTAGGTTCTTTACACAGAGAGTGGTGGGTGCTTGGAATGCACTGCCAGCAGCGTTGGTAGAGTCAGCTGCATTAGGGATATATAAGTGACTATTGGATAGGCACATGAAGGCTATGTCAGTTAGTCTGACCTTCGAATAGGATAAAGGTTCGGCAGGACGTCAAGGGTCTAAGGGTCTATATTGTTGTGTACTGTTCTGTGTTTTATGTTTCACGCAGCCTGTCGTCTCTTATCAATTGTTGAATGTGTGTGGGAGCGATGTGTATGAAATTAGGAAGTTGGGGAGGGGCGTTAGCCCAAAACATCCAGTTATGTTGTTCATTGTTACATTCACCTGAATGCCATTCGAGTTTGTGTGGTGTTCTACATCACGCACGCTCCGCCAATTTCACTTATTAACGCGATTCTTGACTTGTCATTTGCTGCTGCTTTCTTCAGATACAATCAGTTGGGTGACCCATGTATTAATCAGATGTTTGCTATGTTTCGTGAATTAGGCAAAAATAAGATGCCAACTATGATTATTCGACTGAACTATAATCTCTGAAAAGCATTATGTTGATTCTATATTTATGGAACAAAAATATAAACTCCTGTCAAAATTTTCTAACACAGAAATAAAGAATGTACATTTGATTTTCTATCGAACAAACAACATGGATGTAACTCTTTTGGCGATCAGAATTACACACACAATGTCAGGATTCAAAACAATGCATTATCACTCCAACATTTTGAAAGTGGTTGGCTTCTGAATGATTGCATGTTAAGGGCGAGCAAACGATTGAATAATCAAATAGAATTAGCGTTCTTATATATGTATATATAAACAATCAGTTTAATTTCTCACCGACATGTACAAGCTTCAGTTATTTGCCAGCGAATTAGAAACAGCTATACTTCAACGTGGACTGCGAATATTCAACTAAAAAAATGATTTGTGCTATCATTTTAGTGAACAATAATTTGAAAAGTTTTAATTTTTTGAAAGAATCTTGTTTCATATGAAATGTGGACAGTGAACAAAACCGATGCACATATTATGAACATATTATCGTGTGAGTGAAAAGTCAGACCTTTTCAAAGAGATTTGAGCCAAAGCAATGACAGATTTGTTTGAATAATTGGAATACAACATTTAAAATATTCATATTCTGAGCAATAATTAGACTATATAATGAAGCTGGCCTTGCAATAGTTGCATTTTAAATGCTTATGCTGCACTAAATAATCAGATATTCGTGAGCATTTAGAATGGGAAATAATCGGATCCTGAATTTTATTCACATCAGACACATGATAGAGTTCAAAACCTTAAAGAACAGGAGGAGGCCATGGGCCACTGTGTGTGCATCAGCTCCAGGAATGTCTCCCAAGTCCCTCCCATTTGCCAGCCCTATCTCTGCAGCCTGTTAAATTCATATTTGCAAATACATATCCCGTTCTATTTTTTAATGTTCATCCACAACTCTCCCAGCCAGTTCCATTCCAAATCCTAACAACTCACTCAATAAAGAAGTTTTTCCTTATCTCATTCCTGGCTCTTTTGCTGACCAGCTTGAAATTAGAACTCCTTGATGCTGCAATTCCAACTAACGGAACAGAGTATTCCTGTTTTGCTCTACAACATTTTTTTATAGGTTTGAGCACCGCAATTAGTTCACATATTTGTTTGCAATGCTCAAGTAAGAATAAGCCTTGCAAGAACTTTTACAAGCACTACATCGGAAAAACAGTCAGAAAACTAGCCACCTGGATACATGAAAAACAACTGGCCAGAAAAAAAGACATGACCCACTATCACTAGTATCCTTACATACAGATGAGGAAGTATACGATTTAGACTGTGTCTGAATATCCATTTAGGACAAGCCAAACAGAGACACGCACGATAATTACTAGAAAAATAGCATTCCAACCTGAACTCTATCAACAAACACATTGATTTTGATCCCATCGAACACTCTCTGACAAAAAGAACTGGACATAAAATCACCAATTACATCACTGACTCAAGAAAACCTAAACACATAAATAGCAAGTGGGACATAACACCAGCACTTCACCAGAGGCTCACTGATAATGTTCCCTAGTACAGTGATGCACCATCTGAAAATGAACTCTCCAGCTCAGCGAGCAAACTGACATCCAGAAGAAGCACAATTTCTCTAATCCTCCCTTTAACTAAATACTTCATTCCACTTATCATTCCAGTTATTTTAAGGTTAATTGTATTCTTCTGCAAAGTAATATAGTTTCTTTCTGCGTGTGTTTGAATGTGTGTGTGTGTGTGTGTGTGTATGTGTGTGAGAGAGAGAGAGAATAATCCTCTGTAATCTCTGGATTACTCCCTGTGCCATGTGAAAAAGAGGGAAGGATGAGGAAGACAGTAGAGCTTAACATGTTGTTAAAAATCTAGTTCAGGGATGAGAGTTCCAGACTGTTGTGTCACTGGGATCTCTTCCAGGAAAGGTAGGGACCTGTACAAAAAAGACAGATTGTATCTTAACTGGACGAGCACCAACATACTTCTGGGGAGGTTTGCTAGTGCAAGTCAGATGGATTTGAATAAACCAGTAGAGTGAGAACCAAAGCAAGAGATCAGGAACTGAGCAGAAGGTAGAGGTGAATAGGACATCAGGCACGGCCAGTCTAATAACTATGCCGAGAGATGGACTCAAAATAGTGAGTTGGGAGTTGGTATAAAGTATAGAGATGAGGCGCAGGTTTTTCAGAGATTAACAAGTAAGGATGGAGAGTGTGGGGGATGTGAGGGAGTGAGGTGTGTGAGATCAGGGAGACAGTGCACAAGAAAATGTTAAAGGGGAAAGAGGTTGGGGTGGGGAATTCCGTGATAAACAACTAGCAGCAAAACACGGGAAAACTTGCTGCTTGTCAAAGTGAATACCTGGGAAAGAATTTATTATGCTTCAGATAAATAACACCCTTATTGCTAGAGGTCTGTATTATAATGGAGGAAAAGCTGTCTTCATATTATGGCTGTAGCTTTAATAATTGTTGCAAACAACTAGAATAGTGTCAGTGTTGTTGTTGGACAATGCGTCCACTGAGCATATGAATTACACTGGATGGTCCCAGAGATGGCTGGGCTGCCTTTGATGGAGTGAGTGCTGAAGTTGCATGAGATGATGCTGGTTTGCAATATAGCCACTTACTGAGTACAGTCGAAGGAACAAAGCAGCAACTGCCATTGTTTATTGTTTCAGGATACACCAGAATGTTCATGGCTGCCACTGCAAAGAATCATGCAATGAAAAACAGGCCTACCACGTCTGTGCCAACAAGTGCATATCCAAAGACATTTTAAACGTTTGTGAGGTTACCTGCCTCAACCACCCATCGAGACAAAGCATTCCAGATTCATACCATCCACTCAGTTCGAAACACATTCCACAAATCCTCTCTCAATCCCCTGACATTCACTTTAAAAGTGTGTCTCTTTGTTTTTGATCCTTTGACGAAGGAACACAGCTGCTGTCTGTTCATCCCCTCCATACCCCATTTGCTCTTGTACACCTGTACCATATTCCCTCCTCAACTTTCCCTGCTGCAAAGAAAAAAGGAGCAAATTTAGCCCTCCTCTTTCATACTCACTATTGAGTACTCACTTGTCTTGTTACTTCTGACTTGCATCTTCCCAAATTATCGGTGTTAAATTTCATCAGGCCGTTGATCTGGCTATCTGAATAATCTGTTTCTATCCTTCTGTAGCCTAACAGTTTCCTCCTGACTGTGATCCACCCCGCCCATCTTTGTGTCATCCATAACATTGGTCATCATTCCACTGCTCCCCACCTTCCACATTCTCACAATCGTCATTTCTGAACATCACAAACAAACCAAGATTTCCTTCCTGTTCTCCAGCTGTTATTCAGAGGATGAGTTGACATTTACAGTCTCTTGCTTTTCCTATTTTGGTGAATTTATGAATGATGTAGTTAACACATTTTATAAGTGAGCCACAAATAGCATTTTCGACACAGAGTTGAATTCATCTTTTACACTCTGCCCCTCTGCATGTTTTATTTATAAACATTGTAAATAATTTAGGATAAACAAGGGTTTGGAACATTAGCATTTTGTGTGGCACTGTTCTTTGTAACATTCCCTGCAATAGCCAGAGCTGACGAAATTTTTCATCTGCAGGATGGACATGGACCCATTCATTGTTTTTTTAAATCAGCGAGTGTGATGAGGATAAATATTCAAATAAATTCTATATTATGTGCAAACTGCAGAAGATCAAATCATATTCTCATATCCACCTTGAATTGGAAGCAAATAGATACTGTAAAAAAATCAAAAATGTTGAAACACCACGTAGGGGAGAAAGAAACATGTCGTCTGCACTTTATGACGATATAGAAATATATAGCACATGTACGACTTGAACAAGAATCAAGTGATAGAAGAGACAGTACAAAATATCCTTTCTACATTTTTAATGGAATCCAGATCCCGATTTTCTTGTACAGTGATGTTTTTTTAATCCAATCTCACTTCCTCAAAAACAAGCTTTTCCCTGTCACTAAAACTTCATCTGCCATTCTTCCTGTTCCGTCCTACTCTTTTCTTACACTCTTACTCCCCTTGCATTACCCCTTGTACTGCTACATACTCTTCCACTGATGATCCATTACTCAAACCCTATTGTTAGCTACTAACAGTCTCCATTAAGATCTATCCAGTCTCTTCTGCATATAAACCAACATTTTCCGTGTTACTATCAGTTCTGCGAAAGCGGAACTGGACCTGAAACATTAACTCTGATTTCTTTGCACAGATGCTGCTAGACCTGCTGAGCATTTACAACAATTTCTGTTTTGTTTCCACATTTTCATCGCAAGTTCTCACAATGCAATACGTCATTGATATTTAGAGCCCTGTCAAACATAGGAACTTTGTAATTTCTTATTTAATGACCATAACAAATTACTCGAGATTCAACTGAGGTAGCAGCTTTAACGCTATCATTCAGATCAGACACTTTGTCACAGTTCAGAAAGAAGAAAGAAATCAAAAGAGCTAGACCGAAAATCAATAGATCTGGCAACATCTGAGCAGAGATGCAAAAACTTAACCTTTTAATCTAATAGGACTTTTCAGAACAGTGTCACATCATATGACGTATGTTAATTATGTTGCTTTCTGCAGACACTTCCTCACCTTTTTCGTTTCTCCCGCATTTTCTGTTTGTATTTCATGTTTCCATTATCACTATATTTCATATTGCTTGACAGGTCTACATGTTGACCTTGGTAATATTTGGACAATGTGGTCCTTTCTTGTTTCTGTGACACCTGAATTACAGCCGAAATCTGTTTCTTCTTTAAGATAGAAAGTAAAAAAATTCTAGACATCTTCTAAATCTCAGGAAATCTATTTTGATTGAAAATACAATTTAGAGGCAGTTGAACTTAATGAAATAATAGGGATAGATTATTGATGATGGAACACTCTGTGTCATTCATTGAACAAGCTTGTCTCCCCAATCTCCAAAAGCTTTCAATGCATAACATAGAATTATTACAGCAAAGGTGGTGAAAACGCAACCCATTGTCTCTTCCAGTTTGGAATGAGCGATATTTCTACTATTATTTTCCTGTATTGACCCCATATCCCTGTACATTTTGTTAATAGCATCTGCTTTTATTTATAAGCATCCTGCCAGATATAAACAATATGATCAATCTCAAACAAAAACAGACGTTGGTGGGAAAGCTCACAGTTCTGGCTGTATCTGTGAAGAGACATCAAAGTTAATGCTTCAGGTGCGGTGACCCTATTCAATGGTGTGTATATAAAATATAGTTCACTTTATCACATTTAAAATTATCCTGTTCAGTTCACATTGTCATTCAGCATTGCATATCCCAAACGTTGTCTGGTTCCTTGTTGTGAACTATATTTAATTCTATCTGACGTTAAGAGTGATGATAACTGGGAAATATCCTTGTACTCCCCATGCAGTCTCCACAGCCACTATCCCCATTCTGCCCTATCTACTAGCTAAAACTGACTCATTAATTCACAAGTCATAATGGATAAGTTCACTTTTGGTTTTGGACTGAGGGGACAAAAGTGTAAACATTACTGTTTTACAGCAAATAAAACTGCGTTAAGATGTTTGTCAATTTGCATAAATTAATTACTGATACATATTCTATATGGAAGGTCCAACGTTTCTTTATTAGAGCAGTGAGAGGACCATTCAGCGAAGTCCACACTTCCTGTCTATGTTCAAGGCAATTGTGCCCAGTGGCGTTTGTTCCCGTGGAGGAGAGATCAGCACAGTAACAACATCCTGATTGTGTTTCTTTTTTTGTGGAGGGGCGGAGATTCGGGATAAGATGGTGACAGCATTGCAAACGTACAACAGGGCAGAGTCATCGAGCCTGCGATAAGAAAACATCCATCATTCTCCCTCACAATTGACTTCACTAGAGCAATTAGGGATGGGAGATGTGACCAATAGCCAGCGATGTGAGCATCCAGTCCAGTCCAGATATATTGTGAACTGAATGTGCTGTATTGAAAGCAAGAGCTGTTTGCTCAGTGACTGTGATTGATGTCAGTCTCCATGCATTGTAACTGTGTCCTATTGGTGAGGGGCTTCACTCAGTGCGCTATCCCAGTGCAGGAGCAAATGCATCAGCTCCAACAGTAACAGAGATCAGCAGCTGCACAGATGTGGAAAAGACAGATATGAATCTGAGAACAATGGACTGGATAATTACTCAAATGGAGAGGTAACTTTCCTTGGGTCTTTTCAACATTTTCCTCTGTTGGAAATTTCTACCATATCGGATATTTGTGGTGCTGATTATTATTTTGGGCGGGGTGGAGGGTGTGTGTTACTAACCAATGGTGGAGGTGTGACTCTCCGAAAGCGAGTGTGCTTCCAATTAAACCTGTTGGACTATAACCTGCTGTTGTGTGATTTTTAAATTTGTACACCCCAGTCCAACACCTGCATCTCCAAATCATAACCTATTCTCGCTATTGTTGGTGTTCTCTACTTCTGTCCATTCATTAATCCCATAAACAATTTTGAATTCATTGCAATTTCTGTTATCTATAGTTGCCAATGAAAGAATCTTTTATCTTCAATTTCAATTGCAGTCTCATTCATCTGAATTGCAGACCACTCCCATACAAACATCTAAGAACAAAACTGTGCACAACCTCGATACCGCTTTTTGCCTTGAACTGATTTATATCTCTTGTTCTCTATGTCACCAACCATGTCCACTACCAGCTCACAATATCCCCAGCATCCATCTCTGCGTCAGTGCTGTGGCTGAACAAACCATTGTCTGCACGTTGGTAAAATTCAGACCTTATATTTCAAACTCTCTTCTGGCCACTTTTCCAGTTACATGTATTTCAATCACAAAATTGTTCTTGTCTCGGACATTACTTCATGATTAGGGCAATGTATCAGAGTAGGAATGTCGCTGGATGTAATTCAGGAGGAAAGCTTATTAAACGAAAGAAATGGTTTGAAGCGATTTGATTCAAGTTTTAATACAGCTGGTGGTAGAACTTAAATAAAAATGATAAGAATTGGAATAAAAGTGAATTTCACGAAAAACAACCATAAAACCCACATTTTATCTGAAAACCTTCCTGTTTCACTGATGATCTTCGGTAAAGAAGTCCAATACTACTACCCGGTCTGGGTTATGTGTGACTTCAGACCCATATCATTGAGCTTGACTTTATATTGGCTTGTGGAATGGCGTTAGAGTCAGGGCAATTAGTGATGATTAGCAAATGCTGCCGTTGGCAGAGATGCCGACTTCCCATGGGATAACAAATTTGAAGGTTAAACCAAATAAAGATAGATGCTGGAGATCTGAAATTGCATAAAAAATGCAAAGAAAAGATCAGAAAGTGCTGGTGAGTTTTTCTGAACTGAAAGCAGCTGGAAAATATTGGGAATAATGCTGGTAACAGGGAAGTCTGCTTTGAAGGGCAGGAGGAGTGAGTTGAATCGATAGAGAAAGAGAGAGATAGAAGACAAAGCGAAAACAAAGGGAATGATGATCAACAGAGATTGAAATAAAATGTGAGATCCACCTCATTTATTTTTAACTTTTCCCATCTTCCTGAATATCATGCCCATCCTGGTACATGTATCCCCCGCTTTTCAAAAATTCGCTTTTTGCCACTTCCCTTTCCGAAAATCCTCCATTAGGTCCTGTTTTCACTAACCAAAACAAATCCGAAGAGGATTTTCACTTTTAACAAGGAAGGTAAATTTTTCGCTCATAAATTTATGCTTCTTCGCTTTATGCTGTATCAGTTTATGAAAGGCTTTGTAGGAACGCTCTACTTTCAGATACCGAGGGAAATCGCTATCTATCTAAGATCATGTTTAAAGCGATTTGATCCCAACTGTGTTCCCTGAGTGTCGTCATGTTCTTATATTTATTAATGGGATATAGGAATCGCTGGCTGGGCCAGCATTAGTTCACTTTTTTGATTGCCCTTGAGAAGACCTTGAGCATCACAGGGCACTTAGACAGAGGGAGGCACACAAGGTGACAGTTGCACAGGAGGTGTGCAAAGCAAGATCGTCTTTCACAAGATTAGTATTATTTGAAAAGTTAGAGACTTCAATTCGTCAGTCTAATTACAGTAGGGAAGAAGGTGTTCCTGAGCATGTGGGCCCATGTTTTCATGCCTCTGTATCTCCTCCCTTTTGGAAGAGGTTGTAGGAGATAATTACAGGTTTGGGAGAGATATTTGATGTTGCCAGCCTTTTGCTGACAACGAGAAGTATAAATGGATTGAAGGTTGTCTTCCATGATAGTCTGGTCTGTGCACACAACCGTCTGTAATTTCTTATGGTCCTGGGAAGAGCAGTTACCGTCACACTATTATGCACATGAACAGAATGCTTTCAGTTGTCAGAATGCAGAGCACTGGGAGAAGACAGTTCCAAAATATTTAGATGCAACCATTGGTTGTTAAATGGATATCGATGTTCTGCTTGCTGTTTTGACAACAATTGAAATTTAACCAATAAATTTAAATTATTTCCAAGATACCAAAACACAATTGAGTTTATTGAAATGCCAACATCTAACCAAAGAGCCATCACATGCTTCAAAAGAATAGAGAAGCCATCACCATCACAACGAGGGATAAAGAGACAGACACGTAAAGGAGAGAGAGAACACAGCGAGGGAAACAGAAGGACAGAGAGTTAAACTGAGAAAGGAAACAAAACAAGAATCAAACAGTCATATGGACAGGGAGAAGGGGAGATAGTAAGTTCAGGGAAAGAAACAGAAGACAGAGAAAAAGAAAACACAGGGAAACAGACAGTGTGAGAGAAACAGTGAGAGACAAAGCACACAGGGAGCTGGGGATGTGGTCACAATGAGCAAGGGATGGGGAATGGGAGAAGCTGGGGGTGAGGACCGGAGAGACCTTGGAGCGAGCATTGGAGGGAGCTGGGGGAAGGGACGTGAGAATTTACATTGGCATGTACCAAGTTATACAGGCAAATCATATTAAGCAAGGATGTACAGAACAATGGCTGTAAAACATGTCTGAGAGGCATGCAGGTTACGCTGCACAGGGCGTGCGCGAGGCGAGATTAACAGGAACAAGATCAGCGTTATCTGAGATTAGAGAGTACATTCATCAGTCTCATAACAGCCGGGAATAAACTGTTGCTGAACCAGCTGCTCTGTGTTTTCAAGCTTCTCTATCTGTTAGCCTGATCGAAGAGGTGTGGGAGACCATTACTGGGGTGTGATGGTTCTTTGATAATGTTAGAACAAAACATTCCAGCACAGAAACAGGCCATTCGGTGGTCCAAGCCTGTGCCGATCTCCAGCCCTCCGGGACCTCAGCAGTGTTCAAGGATGCTACAAAAATATATTTTAATGCCCCAGATATTTCCTGTCTCCCTTCCGTCAGTAATCTGGGGTAGATGTTGGCAGCCTTTCTGCGGCAACGAGCCATGTAAATGGAATCAATGGTTGGGATGTTAGAGTCCGTGTTGGTCAGAGCTGTGCACCCAACCTTCTGTAGTTTCTCACGGTCCTGAGTCGAGCAGTTGCCGTACCAGGCTGTTATGCACCGGGACAGCACGCCCTCAATGGTGCATCTGTAGAAGTAGCGCATGCTGAATTTCCTGAACCAACTGAGGAAGGAGAGGCATTGTTGAACCTTCCCGACCGTCGGACCTATGTGAGAAGTTCAGGACAGCTTGTCAGTTATCATCACTCCGAGGGACTTGATGCTCTGCACTCCCTCAAATGGTTGATGTAGATGGAGTGTGTTCCCTTCCTTTCTTCCTAAAGTCAATGATCACTCCTTTACGTTTACAGGATTAGAGAGAGGTCATTATCAATATACCATGCTACCAAGCCCTATATCTCCTTTCTGCATTATGACGCGTTGTTGTTTGATATCCGTACTGCTATAGTGATGTCATCAGCGAACTTGTAGCTGGTGTTGTTTGGAATTTGGAAATTCAGCCGTGGGTGTACAGGGAGGACATTAGTGGGCTGAGGACACAACCGTGGGTGTACAGGGAAAACTGTAGGGGGCTGCAGAAACAACCGTGTGTGTGCATGGAGGACAGTGGGGGCTGAGGACACAACTGTGGGTGTTCAGGGAGTTCAGTAGTTGGCCTGGGCACAGCCTTGAGTGTATAGGGAGTACACAAAGGGGCTGAGGGCACAGCCGTGGGTGTACAGGGAGGACATTAGGGGGCTGAGGAAACAACCGTGGGTGTACAGGGAATACAGTAGGGGGCCGAGGACACAGCTGTGGGTGTGCATGCAGGACATTAATGGGCTGAGGGCACAGCCGTGGATGTACAGGGAGTACAATAATGGGCTGAGGGCACATCTGTGGGTGTACAGGGAGGGAGTACGTTAAGTGGCTGAGGGCACTGCCATGGGTGTATAGGGAGTAAAGTAGGGAGCTGAGGGTACTGCCGTGGGTTTACTGGGAGTATTGTCGGGTGTTGCGAACATATCCTTCAGCAGCTTTCGTGTTGAATGTTATTGTGGAGGAAGTGATTTTACCGATCTTCATGATTGTGGTCTGTGGGTCAGAAACCTGAGGCTCCAGTTGCAGAGAGTCGAACCGAGACCAAAGTCGCGGAGTTTTGTGATTAGTCTGTCAGGGAAAATGATTTTGAAGGTGGAGCTTTTGTCAATGAGCAGGAGCCTGGTGTAGGTGTCCTTGATGTCCAAATATTCCAGGGATGCGTGCAGGGCTCGGATATAGTATCCATTGTGAACCCGTTACATCAGTCGGGCAGCAGGTCAGGCTGGGAGACTGGAGTGGGTGTAGGGAAGAACCAGCCTCTCAAAGCACTTTATGATTATTGAGGTTGGCGCCACTGGGTGGCAGTCTATAAGGGCACGGTCCATGTGTTTTCTCACTTACCAGGATAATGTTGACCTTCTTGAATCAGGTTGGGACTTCGGCTTCAGAAGGAAGAGTTTTACTAGGTTTGCAGATGATACAATGATGACTGGATGGGCAGGTGATATTGTCGAAGTGGGGAGGCTGCAGAAAGGCTTGGACAGGTTAGGACACTGGGAAAACACATGGCTGATGGAACACAACATGGGAACGTGTGAGATTATGCACTTCAGTAGGCGGAATACAGGCAGACACTATGTTCTAAAAGGCTTCATGAAATCTGAAGCACAAACAAAGTTTGGAGTCCTCGTCCTCTCTTACGGTTAATGTGCAGGTTCAGTTGGCAGTTCAGAAAACAAATATAATGTTAACATTCATTTCAAGAGAGTGAGAATACAAGAGCGGAGACATTCTGCTGAGAATGCAATGGGCTATGATCAGACGGCTTTTGGATTATTATGAGCTGTTCTGGGGAAGGATCTATGGGTGTTGGACATGATCTATCCTGGGAATGATGGTTTGTCATATGAGCAGCAGTTGAGCGCTCTATGTCTGTACTCAATGGCACTTAGAAGAATGGGGGGTCGCATCTGATTGAAATTGATCGATTACCGCAAAAATTGATACAGTTAGAGTACAGAAGATTTTTCCACTAATCTTAGAGACTATGACAAAATGGCACAGTTTCAGAGTGAAGAGATAGGCATAATGGCCCAACAAATTGATATATCTCATGCCCTTATGGTCATACAGTATATTATTCAGTGCAGAATTGTAAGTCTCTGACGTGCTCTTGTAGCCCTTGTATCTGTACGTTGATTTGACTTCTGGTCAGTGGTAACCCCTGTAAAATGGACGGTGGTAGGATACAGTGTTAACCAGTAGCGCAGTAATATGTTGAATATAAGCGGCTATCTGTGAGTCTCATCTACCGGGAGTACATTGTCTCTACGATTATTGTTATTTTCAGTCTGGCACTTTTGAAGGATCGATCCTGTTACGCTAATATTGTTGCATTTAACAGAACATGTGCAATTTATCACAGCACTCAGCAACAATATATCATTGAAGACTGAACACCTATCTAATAACAGAAAGGTCTAAAATGTTAGTATCAGAAACACTGCTTTCCTGTTCGTGTTCAAATCAGACAACCTGTCCCATCGAGGTGCCCCACTTGGAACTTTTTAAACTTATTTTTTGGTTATGAGAATCACTGGATGGGCCCATAATTTCTTGTCTGTCCCTAGTTGCCCCCTTGAGAAGGTGGTGCTGAGTTGCCTTCTTGTACCGCTGAGTCCATCTGCTGTGCGTTGAACCACAATGCTATGAGGTATGGAATTCCAGCGTTTTGACCCAGCAACAGTGAAAAAAATGGTGATATATTTTAAACTCAGGATGTTGACTGGTTTGGAGCGGAGCTTGAAGGTGGTGGCGTTCACAAAAGCCTGCTGCATTATCATTCTACATGGAAGTGCTCGTAGGAGTGGAAGGTGCTTTCTGAGGATCTTTGGAGAATTTGTGCAGCGCATCTTGTCGATAGTATACACTGCTCCGACTGACCGTTGCTGGCGAGTGGAGTGAAAGCTTGTGGAAGTGGTGCCAAGCAATTGGGCTGTTTTGTCCTTGATGGTGTCAAGCTTCTTCAGTGTCGTTGTGGCTTCATTCATTCAGGCAATTGGGGAGTATTCCATCTCACTCCTGACTTGTGCCTTGCAAATGGTGAAAAATGCTTTGGGAAGACAGGAGGTGAGTTACGTGCACAGTATTCCTAGCCTCTGATATGCTCTTATGTTTATGTGGCGATTCCAGCTAAGTTTCTGGTCAATGGTAACCCCAAGTGTATTGATGGGGGGGGTGGGGTGGGGGGGGGCAGGAGTTTAATGACAAATATGCTGCTGAATACCAAGTGGTTATATTGCTTCTTACCGGTGATGGTAATTGTCAGGCATCTGTGTGGTGCGAGTGTTGCTTGTCACTTGTCAGCCCAAGCCTGGATATTGTCCAAATCTTGTTGCATTTTGGCAAGGACTGCTTCCATACCTGAGCATTTGCGAATGGTGATGAACATTGTGCAGTCATTGTCGGATATTCCCACTTCTTACCTTATGATGGAGAGATGGCCATTCATGAAGAAGCAGAATATGTTTGGACCATCCGGAGGGCCACTGAAGATTTTAAATAATATGGTGAGGAAACGTCTGAAAATGAACATTCCAGTTCATGGAGCAAACCTACATTCGCATTATCCTGAGGGACTACTGCAGAGATATTCTGAAACTGAGATGACTGACCTCCAACAACAATGACCTTTTCCCTATCTGTCAGGTATGACTCCAATAATGAAGTACTTGCTCGCAATATCCTTTTTGCTTGGGCTCCTTGATGCGAAATTTAAAAGTATGCAGCCTTGATTTCAAGTGCTGGAATTCACTTCATTTTTCTATGTTTGAACAAAAGCTGTGCTGAGGTCAGGAGCTGAGTGGCCCCAGTGGAACCCAAAATGGGCGTCACTGAGCAGGTTATTGCTGAGCAGGTGCTGCTAGATAGCACTGTTGATCAGTCCTTCCATCACTTTATTGATGATGGAGATTAGAATGATGAGGCGGTATTTCTGGGTTGAATTTGCCCTGTGTTTTATGTACAGAACATATTTGAGCAGTTTTTTTCCCATTGTTGCACTCTCTTTTGCACTAGGGTTAATCCTCTGGCTTGATGGGATTTTTGAGTGGTTTATATGCTGGGCCATGACATTACAGATTTTGCTGGAGTATAGTTCTTCTGCTATTGATGATCACAGCATCTTATGGATGCTCAGTCTTGAGTTGCTAGATCTGTTGGAAGTCTGTGCCATTTAGCATGGGAATAGTGCCACACAACACAATAGAGTTTATTCTCAATGTCACCGTGAGACTTTGCCTGCTCAACAACAGTGCGGTGGTCAGTTTTACCGATGTTGTCATGGACAGATGCACCTGCAGTTCGTAGGTCAGGTATGTTTTTTCCCTCTCGTTCATTCCCTCACGAACTTCTGCAGGCCCAATCTAGTAGCTATGTCCTTTAGGACCCGACCAGCGTGATCAGTAGTACTGCTGCCAAACCATTCTTGGTGGTTGACTTTGAAATTCCTCAGGCAGAATACACTTTGTGCCCCTTTTCACAGTGAGTGCTTTCTCCAAGTTTTGTTCAACGTGGAAGAGTACTGATTCAACTGAGGAATGACGTTACATGGTAATCAGTAAGGCTGCTTTGCCCACGTTTAATTTAAAGTCATGGGGCTTCATTGGGTCCGGAGTTAATTTTGGGGACTCGCAGAGCAACTACCTCCAGAATGTATCGCACTGACTTGCTCTTTCTGATGGATCAGTCTTGACCTTGGGCCAGAACATATCCAGTGATGGTGATGGTGGTGTCTGGGGTATTTCTGAAAGGTATAATTTCGTGAGCATGACTATGTCAGGCTGTTGCTTGACTAATCTGTAAGCCGGTTATCGCAATATTGGCACTAAGCCCTCAGATGTAAGAACATAGAACATAGAACTGTACAACACAGAACTGGCCCTTCAGCCCACGATGTTGTGCCGACCATTGATCCTCATGTGAGGTAAACCTAATGTACGAACCCTCAAATGTCTGTGACCATATGCATGTCCAGCAGTCTCTTAAATACTCCCAATGACCTCACTTCCACAACTGCTGCTGGCAATGCATTCCATGCTCTCAAAACTCTCTGCGTAAAGAACCCGCCTCTGATATCCACTCTATAATTTCCGCCAAGCGGCTTTAAACTGTGACCCCTTGTCTTAGCCATTTCTGCCCTGGGAAAAAGTCTCTGGCTATTGACTCTATCTATGCCTCTCATTATCTTGTTCACATCAATTAGGCCCCCTCTCTTCCTTCTTTTTATCCAAAGAAAAATGTCCGAGCTCAGTCGACATCTCTTCGTTAGATAAGCCCTCCATTCCAGGCAGCATCCCAGTAAACCTCCACTGAACCGTCTGCAAAGCATCCACATTTTTCCTATAATAGGGCGACCATTACTGGATACAGTATTCAAAGTGTGGTCTAACCAAAGTTTTATAGAGCTGCAACAAGCTCTCACGGCTTTTAAACTCAACCCCCCTGTTAATGAAAGCCAAAACACCATATGTTTTCTTAACAACTCTGTCCACTTGGGCGGCAATTTTAAGGTATCTATGTACCTGCACACCAAGATCTCGCTGTTCATCCACACTACCAAGAATCCTGTCTTTACTCCTGTACTCAACTTTCACGTTCGACCTTCCAAAATGCATCACTTCGCATTTATCCAGATTGAACTCCATCTGCCACCTCTCAGCCCATCTCTGCATCCTGTCAATGTCATGCTGCAGCCTACAACAGCCCCCTATACTGTCAACGATACCTCCAACCTTTGTGTCGTCTGCAATCTTGCTAAGCCATCCTTCAATCTCCTCATACAAGTTATTATTAAAAATTACAAATGGTAGAGTCCCAAGAACAGAGCCCTGTGGAACACCACTCAACACTGACTTCCAGGTAGAATACTTTCTTTCCACTACCACTCGCTGTCTTCTGTCGACCAGCTAATTCTGTATCCAGACAGCTAAATTCCCCTTTATCCCATTCCTCCTGACTTTCTGAACGAGCCTACCAGCTGGAATCTTATCAAATGCCTTGCTGAAGTCCATATACACCAAATCCACCGCTCGAACCTCATCAACTTGTCTCGTAACATCCTCAAAGAACTCAATAAGAATTGTGAGGCATGACCTGCCCCTCAGAAAGCCGTGCTGACTGCATTTAATCAACCATGCTCTTCCAGATGGTCATAAATCCTATCCCTCAGAATCCTTTCTAACACCTTGCAGACGACAGATGTGAGACTTACTGGTCTGTAATTGCCAGGGATTTCCCTATTTCCTTTCTTGAAGAGAGGAATTACATTTGCCTCCCTCCAGTCCTCAGGTACGCATCCAGTGGAGAGCGAGGATGAAAAGATCTTTGCAAGCGGAGAAGCAATCACATTTCTCGCTCCCCAAAGCAGCCGGGGCCAAATCTTGTCTGGCCCTGGTGACTTGTCAATCTTAATGGTTGTCAAACTTTTCAGCACATCAGCTTCCTCAATCTCTATCCGTTCCAGCATGTTTACCTGCTCCTCAATGGTTTCATTCACTACAACGTCCTTTTCTTTAGTTAAACAGAAGCAAACAACTCATTTATGGCTTCTCCTACCTCCTCAGACTCTATACACAAGTTCCCTATGATATCCCTGATCGGCCCTACTGTTTGTTTAATTATTCTCTAATTCCTCACATACGTGTAAAACGCTTTTAGATTCTCCCTAATCCTTCCTGCCAAGCCTTTTTCCTTCCCCCTCCTGGATCTCCTTAGGCCATTTTTGAGCTCCTTCCTCGCCTGCCTGTAATCCCCTAGAGCTGAACAAGACCCTTGCTTCCTCCACTTTACGGAAGCTGCCTTCTTTCTTTTGACGAGAAGCTCCTCCGCTCTCATCATTCAAGGTTCCTTTATCTTACCCTTTCTTGCCTGTCTCAGAGGAACACATTTATGCATCACTCGCAACAACTGTTCCTTAAACAGTCTCCACATGTCTATAGTGCCCTTTCCATGGAACAATTGCTCCCAGTCCAAGCTTCCCAACTCACGTCTGAAAGCATCATGTTAGTAAGGAGGACTTTGCAGGTTCGACAGTGATGTTTCCAAATGACTTTTTCGGTGGTCAGATCGATACCTGTTGGTCCACCCGGTTTTATTTCTTTGAGATTTTGAATAGATTGATATAACTGAATGATACGCTGGACCATTTCAGAGGGCGAGTGAGAGTCATCACATTACGTTGTGTCTGGAGTGAGGATAAACGATTACTTTATTGGAGGATATTAGTGAACCAAATGGATTTTTTTCTGACAATCGGCAATGATTTCATTCTCATCAGTGTATTCTTAATTCCAGCATTTTAAAAATTACTGAACTGAAGTTCCACCTTCTGCAGTGGCGGGATTCGAACCTGGGTCCAGAGAATAAGAGCTGAATTTCTGGATTGATCATCTAGCGATTATACCATGAGGCCTATTTGGAACCAAATGTAGTACTCAGCTGCTATTTCTTGTGTTGCCCTGTTTTTCTTTCATTGCTTGTGTTTATCTGGATCCTCATCCTTCATTAAATCCTAATTGAAATACACCATCATGAACGTCTTCTGGACTGCTCGAATTTCATTCAGTCTATTTTGTTTGCAAGACATTTCAAGGCAGCTGCACATCAGAGAAGAAAAGGAAGAGATAATGGGTGATTGTGCACTGTACCTGTCACCGCACCAGCTTATCTGACCAGGCACCTAAAGTATTTATTGTGGGTAAGAGAACCGCCAAATTATTATAACACCGATGGAGGTCTGTCAACCCATTGTGGGGTCACAAGCACTTCAACTGCACAATTGGTGATACAATATATGGAGATAGCTGGTGTGAGAGAGAAATCAACAGATGTTGTGATTCTGTTCGCCGAGCTGGGAATTTATGTTGCAGACGTTGCGTCCCCTGTCTAGGTGACATGCTCAGTGCGTGGGAGCGTCCTGTGAAGCGCTTCTGTGCTGTTTCCTCAGGCATTTATAGTGATTTGTCTCTGCCGCTTCTGGTTGTCAGTTCCAGCTGTCCGCTGCAGTGGCCGGTATATTGGATCAGTGTGTGCTTATTGATTGAATCTGTGGATCAGTGACAAGCATCTAAGAATTCCCTGGCTGTTCTCACAAATCTTCTCACAAACTTTGAAGAAATAAACAGAGAAAAAGAAAGTGAAGTGAGATAAATTGAGAGAGGATAGAAAGGGGAGCGATTGACTGAGTGGGAGAGGAAGAGGTGTTAGATGAGGGTGAAGTCAGATAAATCGGAAGACAGCATGAGTGTAGATAAATACGGACAGAAAGAAGTTGGAAGTTTTACTTAGAGGTTCCTCTGAACTGCAAGCCCTTTGTCTGGGTGCCATACTCTGTGACCACTGGCTGTCATCCCAGATCATTTCTTTCCAATAATAGCACAGAGCTGGGTTACTGACATCTAAGCAGAACCCAATAGATCAGTAGATTAGTTCCATGGCGAAGGTGGATTTTTTAACTAAACTATGCCATGAGCAGCAGGAAATGATAACCGCACCCAAAACTCCCACCCCATCTCCAGATAATTTGTGTGAGATACTGGGCCAGAGAATCTAGTGAGGGGTATCACTGACAGAGGGGAAATCAGCAGCTCCGCTGTGGATCAAATAATGATTGATAAAGTTTGCACACCACTATCCTAGTTTTCTAATCCACATTTCAGTTTATATATCTCAATATCAGGAGTGCATTTTAACAATCTTATCTCTTTGTACTTTGCATATTTTGGTCTGTATAGAAAATCATTTTGTCCCTGTATTTTGTATTGCATAAATACATTTCATTAATATTGTCTCTGCTAATTTCTCATTGTAGACGTATCCTTGACTCTGTTTTCATATGAGTTATAAAGAGTAACGTTCCAATAGTGAAAACTGGGGAACATCAATGTACCTCTTCCCATTTTGAACAGCCATGTCACCCCGTCCACTCCATCTTCTGTCTTTTCCCCAATGTCAAAATTACAATGTAATTGAAGTCAGTAGATGATACTTCATCACAGTTCCTTAACATTGATAACGTCAACATCCACGCTTGCCCTCTCTGATACTTGAATAACAATCTGAATTTTATTTGTCACGTACAATTCTCTGTTAACATATGCATGCCGTTTGATTGTTATAAACATATTGCCATCAGATCATGGACAGATGTTCTCTCAATGTTTTAGTGATTTTGCAATGACTGATCAGTAATTATAGGATTTATTTCCCCATTTATGAGCAGAGAAACATGTTTATGTTCAGTTAAACCTCTGGAATTACCTCTATATCCAAGGCACACTGAATGATTACACACAATCAATCTGCCACCTCCGACATTCCTTCCTTCAGTCACACTCACATATCACATCCTGAATGCATCAATGTTCAAAGTTATTTTGAATTTTAGTAAAACAGTATCAAATTGAAAAGGGTTAGCTGGAGCTATTTGTTCAGCGATTGTGATTATATGAGTCTCCATGGATCCTATGGGTCCGCAGAGAGTTTCCCTCTTCTATCAATAAGGGAACGCGTTCCATGTGTTATCCCATATTCTGAGCAGGAGCACCACCCACACCAGTAACAGGGATCAGCAGCTTCAGAGAGAGAAGGAGGAGAGATCAGAATCTGGGAACATTAGAATGGATGTTTCAACAATGGATCAGGATCTGAGAGCATTCGAATGGAAATTTCCAGCAATGGACAGGAGTTTATCCTGGGGTCTTTTCTGGCTTTTCCAGCCTTGGATATCATTAACATCGCGTGTTGAAGATGCACTGATGGTTATTCAAGCTGGTTACTATCCTATCCTTGCTATAGTTGGTGTTCCTGGTATGTCACTCAATCTGTCTAGTGAAACGGTCTGAACTGAATTGATGGTTACGATATGGAAATTTTGGAAAGGTGCAAGTCAATGTTTTCAGTTCCAATCAAAGAGTCCATTCTTTACAAATTATAACTAGCATATGGTTATTTAAATATTATGCACCAATATGCGGGGATGAAACAGACTGTTCTCCATGATTCATTTTCTCCTGCACAAGTTTACATTTCCATATCCACGCACTCACCAATCCAGTTCAGTACCGCCACCATGACATCCCAGTCTCCTCCTCAGCCGAAGTACAACTCCTGAATAAACCATTGTTTGTGCCTTTGTTAATCTCCGTAAATAGCTGTTTCAAGTCCCTTCTTACCACGTGTCCATTGCAAAATAATTGCACTTGAGATGTTTACGTTGTTCCCTGCACAGAATTAGAAAGATGGGAAGACAGTGTATGGTGGGTACGTCACTGGCTCATAATCTACAGCCACAAAATTATAATCTGTTGATATTGGCTTGCCTCATGCCCATTAGAGAAGGCAATGGGTCATTCTTCTCTGGTCAGGTCTCTGTGTGACTGCAAACCCACAGCACTGCGTTTTAATCTTTACTGTCCTGTGGAACAGCTGAACCAGCCACTGAGTTCAAGGCTGGCATAACATGCTGGCCTGACCAGGGCTGCACACATCCCGTGAGGGAAGACCAAAGTGAAAGATAACTCCCTTCCTCTGCCTGTATCCCACATTCCTGCAGGTGAATTCCATTCAGGTAGGTGGCCATTCACTATTTTATATGTATTCTTTGTGATTGAGTCTCTCCCCAAGAGTGATGTCCATCTCTATAGGCATCTCTGGTGCTGGCTTTATTGATGTTGACCTCCAGATGTAAGGATGTTTTAAATTCCAACTCAGTGACAGTGCATCGTAAATGAATGGCTTCCTGTGTCACATGAAGGAAATGGAGCCAGCTAAGTGAGGGACAGGAATTATTGTGTTCAACTCTGAGAGTGTTGTTGAGGCAGTGTTTAGGGTATTGTGGACAGATATTATCTCCTTTATAAGGAGTGATCTCCTTATCACAGGAACAATAAGCAGAAGTTCCATAGGATAAATCCCTGGGATGATGGCACCATGAGGAGTGAGTGAAGGTTGATCTGTCGCACTGTGAAAGAATAAGAGGTGATTGCAGTGAACCTTGAGGGGGATGGACAGTCACTCCTGATATTCGAAACAGACAATGAGAAAGTGATAAATTCCGTCACTTTTGTTACACTCAGGATGCATGATTCTGGATAGTTTAAATGTCTCTGAGGACGTTACGCCATCCCACCCCAACCCCCACTCCCGACGGTGATTGAGAGAGACAGAGAGGTCCATGTTTTGAATAAACCCTCTCCACATTATACAGTGCAGATGTTGTGTGATCCTGCACTGAATGTCATATTATCCACCACCCCGACAGCAGCCACAATACCTTAATTCTAAAACAGTTCACTATTCCCACCAGCTACTGACATTCATAAAGGACATGAATCCATATTCTCAGAGATGCAAGGTGCCTCCTTCAGGTTTAGACCATAAGACTATAAGATATAGGAGCAGAAATTAGGCCAGTTTGCTGATCAAGTCTACGCCACCATTCAATCATCACTAATAAGTTTCTCAAGCCCATTCTCCGACGTTCTCCCCATAATCCCTGATCCCCTGGATAATGAAAAAACTATCACTGTCTCAAATATACTCAATGACATGGCCCCACAGCCTTCTCTGGCAATAAATTGCAAAGAATCACCATTCCCTGGTTAAAGAAGTCTCCTTATCAACGTTCGAGAAGGTATTCGTTTTAAACTAAGGCTGTGTCCTTGGTTCCTAGTCTCTCCTACCAATGGAAACATCGTATGAACATCCACACTGTTCAGGTCATTCAGTATTCTGTATGTTTCAATTACATTTCCCCTCTTCCTTCTAAAATATATCAAGTAAAGACTCAAACATTCCTCACACACTAAACTTTTCACTCCTACGACTGTTCCCCTGAAAATCTACTGAACACGCTCCAGGGACAGTGCATCCTTCCTGAGATATGGGGCTCAACAGTGCGCGCAACACTCCAAATGTAGTCTGACCAAAGCTGTATACAGCCTGTTCTTATATTCAATTTCTCTCGTAATAAATGCCATCAATAATAACCGAAACTGCCCTCCTAACTACTACCTCAACCTGCAAGCTTACCTTAAGAGAACCCTGCACTAGAGCTCCTAAGTCCCTTTGCACTTCAGATTTCTGAATCTTCTCCCCATTGAGGAAATAGACCATTTCCAACGTCACACTTTCCGACATTGGAATGCATCTGCCAACCCCTTTACCTGGCCAACTCCTCCTTCAGCCCCTCCGCCTCCACTCTCAAACCTGACTCTCTACTTAGCTTTGTTTCGTCTGCAAACTTAGCCAGAGTGCCCTCAGTCCATCATCTAGACTGTTAACGAATAAAGTAAAAAGTTATGGTCCCAACACTGTGCCTTGCAGACCACCACTTGTCACCTGCTGCCATCCTGAGAAGGACCATTTTATCCCCACTCTCTGCTTTCTGTCGGACAGACAAGCTTCTGTTCATGCCTCTACCTTGCCTCTAAAACCACGGACCCTTATCAAACTCAATCATCTCCTATGTGACACCTTAACAAAGGCCTTCTTGACGTCCAGGTGGATAACATCCTTTGGCTGTACTTGATCGAGCCTGTTCATTTCTTCTTCAAAGATTTCCAACAAATTTGATGGAAATCATGCTGACTTTCACTTGATGGAATCATGCTGACTTTGCCCTATTTTACCAAGCTCTTCCATGTATTTAGAAATCTCATTCTTCACAATGGATTCCAGGATCTTACCCATGACAAAAGTTAAGCGTTTTATTTTGTCTTTTCTTCCTTACTCCCTGGGTAAAAACATATGTCACGTTAGTGGGTTTCCAATGCTCTGGGATCGTTCCTTTCTCGAGCGATTCCTGAAAAATCACTATCATCACGTCAACTAACTCTTCAGCTATCTCCCTTATAACACAGGGATTTAATCCCTCTGGTTCAGGTTATTTAACCAACTTTAGCCATTCAGCTTTTTTCTAGTATGTTCTCCATGGTGGTGGCCACCATACTAAGCTCTAGCCCCTCACTCTCCTGAATGTTTGAGATATTATTCGTGTCTTCCACCATGAAACTGATGCAAAGTAATTATTCAATTGCTCGGCTATTTTCTTGGTCCCCACTACTGTCTCTCAAGTGTCATTTTCGAGCAATCCAATGCCCTCTTTTGCCTTTCTTTTATATTTTATATATCGAAAGAAACTCTTACAGACGTCTTTTATCTTACTGACTAGCTTACCCCCATATTTAATAATCTCCCTCCTTATTTTATTTTGTTTGCCCTCTGTTTTGTCTTTGTAAGTTTCCCAACTTTCTGGTTTCCCACTGCACATTGCCACATTTTATCCTTTCTCTTTTGCTTTTATGCTATACATGACTTCCTTCGTCAGTCATAGTTACCTCATTCTCCATGTACCATGCCACTTTTTACTCGGGGTAAATCTCTGCTGCATCCTGAATAACACCAAAAATCTCCTGCCATTGCTGCTTCACTGTCTTTCCTGCTGGGCCCTTCTATCAGTCAATTCTACCCATATCCTCGCTCATGCATCTATCATTGCCTTTATTCAGCTTTAATACCGTTGCCCCTGATTCTAAATTCTCCATCTGAAACTGCAGAGTAAATTCAATCATAATATGATCACTGCCTCCTATGATTTCCTTCACCTTAAGCTCCCTCATCTAGTCTGCCTGCACAAGCTGCTCCAAAAAGCCATCTCATAGACATTCTACAAATTCCTTTTTTTCCAAACCAGCATCAAGCTGAATTCCCAGCCCATCTCCGTAATGAAATCCCACATGATTACTGTAACTTTGGATTTCCTACACATCTTTCTAGCTCCTGCGTATCTTGCAACACATCTCCTGACTATTGTTTGGTGGCCTGAACAGAACTCTAACTACTTTTTTTAAACCATTGTGATTTCTCCATTCTACCGACACAAACTCTATACCATTTGACCTTACTTCATTTCTTATTATTGATTTAATTTCATTTCTTAATAATAAGACAAACCCATCCCCTCTGTCCAACTCCCTATCTTTTTGATAGGATGCAAATCCTTGAATATTCAGCTCCCAATCCTGATCCTCTTGCAGCGACGTCTCCGTGATGGCGACCTGCCAATTTGTGTATGAGTCACAAGTTTATTTACCTTATTCGTTATGCTGCATGCTTTCTGATATAACAGTTCAGCCCTGTATTAGCATTTCCTCTTCTCATTATTTGCTTTTCCTGTGTGTTTGAAGTTTGATTACTAACACTTTTCATGCTCTCTGCGTCTCTGTCGGAGATTTGAATAACTTAGAGTCATAGAGTCATAGAGATTTACAGCATGGAAACAGACTCTTCGGTCCAACCGGTCCACGCTGACCATATATCTCAACTCAATCTAGTCCCACCTACCAGCACCCGGCCCATATCCCTCCAAACCCTTCCTATTCATATACCCATCCATATGTCTCTTAAATGTTGCAATTGTACCAGCCTCCACCACTTCTTCTGGCAGCTCATTCCATACCCGTACCACACTGTGTGAAAATGCTGCCCCTTAGGTCTCTTTTATTTCATTCCCCTCTCACCCTAAAACTATGCCTTCTAGTTCTGGACTCCCCGACCCCAGGGAAAAGACTTTGTCTATTTGTCCTATCCATGCCCTCATAATTTTGTAAACCTCTATATGGCCACCCCTCAGCCTCTGATGCTCCAGGGAAAGCAGCCCCAGTCTGTTCAGCCTCTCCCTGTAGCTTAAATCCTGCAACCCTGGCAACATCCTTGTAAATATTTTCTGAACCCTTTCAAGTTTCACAACATCTTTCCGATAGGAAGGAGATCAGAATTGCATGCAATATTCCAACAGTGGTCTAACCAATGGCCAGTACAGCCGCAACATGACCTCCCAACTCCTGTACTCAATGCTCTGACCAATAAAGGAAAACATACAAAACGCCTTCTTTTTGAGTTCTGCAGTCTTACCCCTCCTTTAATTCGGGTTTTCTAATTCTCCCTAAACTGACACCACCCCACCTCCATTTAACTTAAAGTCCAGTCTGCAGCCCTAGTTATGCGATTTGCTCGGACTCTGGTCACAACACGGTTCAGATGAAGACCGTCGGATCGGAACAGTGCCCTCCTTCCCCAGTGTCTGGTGTCAATGTCCCATGATACAAACCCATTTCTCTCACATCAAACTTTGAGCCACGCAATTTCCTGCTGACCCTGTGCTAATTCACTGATGGCTCAGGCCCTAATCCAGAGATTATTTCCTTTGTGATTCAGTTTTCTAATTTAGCTCTGAGCTCTTGTATTCCTTAGCAGAACGTTTGCCCAAGTTTTATCTCTTTCATTGGTACCTACACAGACCACGACCAATGGATCTTTACCCTCCCACTCCAAGTTCCTCTGCAGCCCAGATGAGGTATCCCTTACCCAAACACCAGTAGGTAATGCAACTTTCAGGACTCTCAATCCCGATCACAGAGAACAGTCACTATGCCGCTAACTATACTATCCCCAATTACAATTACATTTCTCTTCGCTTGCCCCACTTGAAAGCTTCCCTCAACTCGGTGTGTGGCCAATATGCTCATCCTCCCTGCAGTCCCCATTTCCATCCACACAGGGAAGAAAACTCTTGATCCTGTTAGACACGGACAGGGGCTGAGGTTTCCTGCAACTCTACCTCCTGGATCCCTCTATCTGCCTCACTCACAGCCAAACCCTCCGTTTTCTTACCACTGGTTGAATTTGAGTCAGTTGATCTAAGGAGTGTAACTGTCTCCTGAATCACAGCATCCCGGGAACTCTTCCCCTCCTTGATGCCTCACATTGTTTGAAGCTCAAACTCCAGCTCATCGACACAGAGCCAGAGTTCTTCTAGCATGCAACGTTTACTTTAGACATGGTCACTGGGATCCACAGTGGGGTCCACTACTCCGACATCATAGAGAAACAACACATCACCCGACCCTGCATACTTATTTTAATTAACTATTATTGAATTGTTCCTTTACAATTTTTAATTGTTTTTGTACAGCTGCTTATGCAAGTTGTAACCAATAAATTAACATGATTCAATTTAACACAGATTTAAATTTAACCCACTCCCTATTAGCAAATCGGATCACATTCTCCCTTTGTCAAACCTGCTCATTATCTTCTGAAAGAATTCTGACAGACTTGTCAGCGGGACCACTCCTTGATGAAGCCATGCTGACTCAGCCCTATTTTACCATGCACCTCCAGGTACTCTGCAATCTCATTACTAGCAATGCACTCTAAATCCGATTAACGACCGATGCCAGGCTAAACTGACCTATTATTTACTGTATTTTGCCTTTCTTCCTATCTTATACAGAGATTGGACATTATCCATTTTCCATTTCTCTGGGACTCTGTCTGATGATAGTTATTCCTGAACAATCACGACCAATGGTTTCACAATCTCCTCCGCGAATTCCTTCAGAACTTTGGTTGTTATCTGTCCAGTCTGTGTGATTTATCCATTTTCAAACATTGCAGCTTCCCAGTACCTTCTACTCAGCGCCGATCATTGCATCCATCTCTCACCCTTGACTCGCTTGAAGTTCTGGAATGTTCCTTTTGTGTACCATTGTGATGATTGACGGAAAATACCTTTTCAGTTCATTCTCCAATTCTTTGTTCTCCATTTCTCTGCAGTCAGCCTCAATTTCTAGTTGTCCAATGTTCACTCTCCCCTTTCATACATCTTAACAAAACTCATGCAATCTCCTTTTCTAAAGCAAACTAGTTTACATGTTTCGTGTTCACCACTTTCTTGCTTCTTAAACTGTACTCTGCTGCTGTATAAAAGCTTCCCAATCTTAGACAGGCTGAGTGAGAGCATTCCTGTTAACTGACTGTCGAAAATATATTAATGTAACTATACTAATCCTTTTGCCCATCATGGTGTAGCGTGGTGGCACAACACTGCTGCCTCACAGGGTCAGGGACTCGAGTTCAATTCCAATATCGGGACCCTTTCTTTGTGGAGTTTTTGCAATTTCCCCGTGTCTGCATTGTGAGGATTAACTACTTTCTCTCTTCACAATATGTTTCTGTGTTTGTTTCAGATTTCTGCTATCTACAGTATATTTGCTTGTGTTTGATGGAGAATTGCTGCAAGTATGACGGCTTTATTGTAAAAGTGGCATTGGTGCTCGGGCTCCCCGTGTGCTTGGGATTCTTGCCCAGCTCCTTATGTGAGTGCATGTCCCTGATTACCTACTCTGTCTCTCTCAATCCCTGAGTCCATCCGTCACTGCATGCAGCCTTTCATCGAGCCACCCCTGGATTCCCCACACCCCATCGCCTGGCACTGGATGCTCCCTATGCAGGGAGCGCACAAAGACACTGGGCACGTTCTGAACTGCTAGGGATGCGGGGTAAAGACCCTGACATTTAAAAGAACAGAATAGCTAAAATCCAATTGAACAGCAAAGCAGAGTGAACAGGCTGAATGGCAGCCATCTGTTCTGACATTTTCTGGTCTTTTGGACTAATTTCTGTTTATCCTCGTCCATCTACAAATAGATGCTCCATATGTATACCTTGTCACACAGGTTTGGTGAAGGTGATAGATATCAGATCCTATGGTCATTGCGACTGATTCGTTGGGCTCCACTTTCCTGGTTAATGAGATCACACTAAGTCTTTATTGTCAAGTCTATCCATTTTAAAGTAAAGGCCTTGCCAGAGTTGTGCTTTAAGGATATCTGAATGTTGGAGAGACTAGATTATGCGACGTACCAGTGAGGTTAGGAATAGGAAGGTAGTACAGTTAAAAACACGGCCAAAGAGCTGGTAGGGTAGGCAGCACTTGCAATATGTGGATCATTGGGATTCCTGGGTCGACAAGATATACACAAGAAGGACGGGATGCATCTGAACTAGCAGCAATCTCCGATATGTGGGTCATTGGGATTCCTGGGTCAGTATGAAATACACAAGAAGGACGGGATGGACATTAACCAGCAGCAATCTCCTGGCAGGCAGGTTTGTTATTGTCACTCAGGAGGGTTTAAACTAGTGTGGTGGTGGGGGAGGGAGGGTGGAGCCAGAGCAGTACATCCACAAGCACAGTGACTGAAGTGTAGTTGGAGACTAATCCCAGTACAGCTAAGACCAGCAACAAACTGGCAGTGGGGAGTGAACACAATGGGACTGGCAGTCTGAAGTGTGCTGATTTTAATGTGAGCAGTGTGACAGGCAAGACAGATGAGCTTGGAGCTTGGAGTTTGAATGAGTAGATATAACTATGATATAAATATTACAGTGATTTGGTTGAGAGAGAAATCAGAAAACAGTCAATTAAATGGATCCAGAGAGAGTTGAATAATGTGCAGTGAGAGGCTGGAGGCTGTTGTTTGACGCAAAATAATCATCCAGCAGTTTGTTGGAATTGGACAGAATGTGATGCAATGTACAGATTGAAGGGACAAGGGAGGAAGCATAAATTGTCTGTTTTACTGTTTTACTGCCTTACTGACAGTCTTTCTGCTCTACTGACAGTCTTTTGTAATCACCTGTTACCAGAGAATTGTCGAGGAGAATTTACCTCACGGAAACTCAGGTCAGGATCTGATGGAGTTGGGCTGAATTGTATTTATTTCAATGCAAGAATTATTATGGGTAAGACCGATGAACTGACAGCCTGAAACCGAACATGGGACTATAATGTTGCGGGTTTACAGAGACTTGGTTGAGAGAGGGAAAGGGCTGGCCATTCAACATTCCAGGGTTTCATTGTTTTATGCCAGATGGAGAGGAAGGTAAAAGAGGTGGTCGACGTGTATTACACGTGCACTTGAAGAGGACATACAGGAGGGACCATCCACTGCAGCAATATGGGTAAAGCTCAAAAATAAGATGGCTGCAAGCACTGCGTTATTATAATCCCTCCAACAGCCACGGAGGGATGGAGAAACGAATATGTACGTCGATTAAGGAAAGGTCTATTAAAAACAGAGTGGTCATAGTGAGTGACTTTAGCATCCCCAATAATGACCGGGAGTCCCTTGGAGCAAGAGGCTTAGATGGAGCAGAATTTGTTAACTGCAACAGTATGTGGATAGTCCATCGAGAGGAAGAGCCATACTGGACGTCGAACTGGTTAATGAGCCTGGCCAGGTAACTGACATTTCAGTGGGACATAATATTAGAAAGAGTGATCACAGCACCTTCAGATTTAAGATAGCTACGAACACGTATAAGTCAGGAGCTTGTGTGAAGCTACTGAATTGGCGGAAGGCAAATTATCTCAGAATCAGGCAGAGCGAGGACGTGTCAATTGGGAGGAACTGCTATCAGGCAAATCCACATTGTGTATGTAAGAACTGCTTGTTAAATCCGGACAGTATAATCATCTGGTGAACGTCCTCCCGACAGCACGAATTTCACTCTATTTTGTTTGAACAGATATTTCAAGGCCGCTGCATATCAGACAACAGGATGAGATAAAGGATGATTCTGCACTGTGTCCTTCGTAGGACCAGCTTGTCTCCCAAGGCACCTCATGTCTTTATTGTGGCTCAGAGAGCTTCAGAATTAATAAGAGCACTGAAGGAGGCCATTTAAAACATTGTACAATGACGAGCTCTCCAACTTCACAATTTGAAAACAGAAAGAACAGTGTCTGTGAGTGTGTGTGCGTGAGAGAGAGAGAGAGAGAGAGAGAGAGAGAGAGAAATTAACAGAGAAAAAGGAAGTCAAGAGAGATAAAAGGAATGGATAGAAAACGGAGCGAGAGAGTAAGTGAGATCAAGGGGTGTCAGATGAGTGTGAAGTTAGATCAGAAAACAGCATGAGGACAAATACACAGAAATGTTATGTAGAACTACCACAGATTGCAAGCCCTTTGTCTGGTGCTGTACCCTGTGAGCACTATGCTGTAATCCCAAATCATTAATCGCCAATAATGTCACAGAGTTGGGTCGCTGACGGCTGATCAGGGTCCAAAATAGCAATAGATTGGTTCCAGGGAGAAGGTGAATTAATTTAAATATTCTGGGCTAACAGGAACTTGTAGTCCCTCTAGACAATGTGTGAGAGACAGGGCGAGAGAATCTCAGTGAGGGGATCACTGACTGGGGGGAAATCAGCATCTCAGCTGTGGGTCAAATGATGACTGATAAAGCTTGAACACCTCGTCCGTGGTTTTGTAATTCACCTTTCAATTCATCTAGCTCCACATTGTAAGTGTATTTTAACAGACTTGTCTCTTTGTAGTTTTCATGTTTTGGTATGTGCAGAAATGCTTTATTCTTGTCCGTGTATTTTGTGTTAAATAAACACATTTTGTTACTGAGGAAGAAAGGACCTGTTCTGATAGGACAGTCTTTGTCTGAACTGTGCTGGGACCATAGTCCGAGTGAATCCTAACTAAGGCTGTAGACAGAGCTCAAAACTGATTAGGAGTGTGTGTGCGTTGGCAGGGTTGGGGGTTCCGTTATAGGGTTTAATTAGAAAAGAGGAGGTAAGAGTACAGAGCTCAGGAGAGGTTATTAAAATCTCCAGCACATTGCAAATAGGACACAGTGTATGAAAAGTGTAAGCAATCAAACTTCAATCACACTGGACAAACAAATGACAATGAGAGGAGAGACCGTTAATACAAGATTGAAGGGGTTAGATCTGAATGCATGCAGTATAAGGAATAGGATAAATGAGCTTAAGGCACAGATTGAAATTGGTAGGTATGACGTGATGGATATCACAGAGAGGTGGCTGCAAGGGGATCAGGATATTCAAGGACATATATCCTATCGAAAAGATAGGTGGCAGAGGGAGTGGGTTTACATTATTATTAAGAAATGAAATTAAATCAATAGTAAGAAAGAAAGTAAAGTCAGATGGTGTAGAATTTGCGTGGGTAGAATTGAGGAACCACAAAGGTAAGACAACCACAGTTGGAGACTTGCTCAGGCCTCCAAAGAGTAGTCAGACGCTGGGGCACAAGATACACCAGGAGATAGAAAAGATCTGTTGGAAAGG
This sequence comes from Chiloscyllium punctatum, assembly GCF_047496795.1. Taxonomy (NCBI): domain Eukaryota; kingdom Metazoa; phylum Chordata; class Chondrichthyes; order Orectolobiformes; family Hemiscylliidae; genus Chiloscyllium; species Chiloscyllium punctatum. Next base: position 5,371,830 of record NC_092786.1, read on the forward strand.
CAAAGTTACAGTGATCATGGGAGATTTCAATATGTAAGTGGAATGGGAAACCAAGTTGGTCGTGGATTGCAAGAAAAGGAATTTGAGGAATGTATACAGAATGGCTTTTTGGAGCATCGTGTGATGGAGCCCACTCGGGAACAGATGACACTGGATTTAATGATGCAGGCTAGATAAGGCAGCTCAAGGTGAAGGAAAACTTCAGAAGCAGTGATCAGAACATTGTTGAATTTATTTTGCAATTTGAGAGAGAATTTAGAATCAGAGTTAACAATAATTCAGCTGAATAAAGGCAACTGGAGAGGCATAAGGGAGAAGCTGGGTAGAGTTGACCGGCACAGGGGTCGAGCAGGAAAGACAGGGGAGTGGCAATGGCAGGTGATTCCGAGATTGATGCAGGAGAAACTGCAGAGATTCATGCTGAGTAATAGAGGCATGGTACAGGGAAGATGAGGCAACCAGGGCTGACAAGGGAAGTTAGAGATTGCATATATTCAAAAGAGCAAGCATATAATGCTATGAAGGGCAGAGGGAAACTGGAGAATTGGGGCCAACAGAAAGCAAGAAAAAATAAATAAGGATGGAGAAGATTAAATGTGGGGGTAAGTTAACCAGAAATATAAAGGAAACTATAAGAGATTCTTTAGATATATAAAGTGCAAAAGAGAGGCAAAAGTGAATATGGACCACTGGAAAATGATGCTGGAGAGACAGTAGTGGGAAACAAAGAAATGGCTGAGGAATTTTGCATCAGCCTTCACGGTGGAACACACGAGTAATTTCCCAAGTATTCAAGATAGTGAGAGGGTAGTCCTGAATACGGTGGCCATCACCACGAAGAACTTGCTAGAAAACGGAATGGCCTGAATGTGGATAACTTACCTGGACCAGATGGACTACACCCCAGCCTTGAACGGGAGATAGCTGAAGAGTTAGTGCAAGCGTAAGTGGTAATCTTTCAGGAATGACTAAAATCAAAAAAGGGCCAAATGGCTGTATAATTGCGAGCATGACACCCCATTTATTAAGGGAGTTAGGCACAAGATGGAAAACTGCAGACTGATTAGCCTAACCTTGGTTGTGGGTAACATCATGGATTCCATCGTGAAGGATGGGATTTCTGGATATTTGGAGGTCTTTGGTAAAATAGAACAGAGTCAGCGTGGTTTCATCAAAGGGAGAACATGCCAGACAAACCGTCTAGAATACCTTGAGGGAGTAATGAGCAGATTAGATCAAGGAGAACCAATAGATGTTATCCGTCTGCACCTTAAGAATTCTTTGACAAGATGCTATGCATGAGGCTATTGAGAAAGGTATGGGCCCATGGTGTTAGAGGCAAGGAGCTAGCATGGATAGCAGTTTGGCTGTCTGACAGAAAGTGAATGTGGATTGAAGTGTCCTTCTCAGGATGGCAGCCAGACTCCATGTTCCACAAGACTCAATGTTGGGACCACAACTTTTCACTTTATGGATTCATTATCAATATGAAGGAACTGAGGGCATTCTGGCTAAGCTTTCAAACAGTGCAAGGATAGATAGAGGAACAGGTAGCATTGAAGAGGTGGTTTGGCTACAGGAGGGTGCTCGAGCGCATCTCCTTAACTTCCCACAGCTCCGCCCTTGAACTCCACCCTTCCAACTACAACAAGTTAGAACCTCTTTGATGCTTGCCATCCATCCCACCAACTTCAGGCTACAACGCATCATGCTCCGCCATTTCTGCCACCAACAGTCAGACCTCACCAACAGAGATATACTTCCCTCCCAACCCCTATCATCATACTGCTGAGACCATTCCCTCACAAGCTCCCTCGTTAGGTCCACGCAACCCCACCAAGCCACCTTCCACTCCCAACACCTTCCCTTGCCACTGCAACAGGTATGAAACCTGTGCCAACAGCTCCCTTCTCACCTCCACCCAAGGCCCCAAAGTATCCTTCTACATCAGGCAGAGAACATCCTGTGCATCCAAATATCTCATCTCGTCTGCCCATTGCTCCTGGTCTCCTCTACATTGGAGAGACAGGACGTCAACTTGCAGAACAGTTCAGGGAACACTCTCGGACACACAAACCCAACAACCCCACTGCCCTGTGGCTGAATACTTCAACTCCCCCTCCCAATCCGCCAATGTCTTGCAAGTTTTTGGCCTCCTCCACTGCCAAATTCCAGCCACCTGACGTCTGAAGGGAGAACGCATCATCTTCTGCCTTGGGACCCTCCCAACATACGATATCAAGGTCAATTTCACCAGTTTCCTCATCTCCACTCCCTCCACCTTATCCCAGATCAAACCCGCCAACTCAGCACTGCCCTCTTGAACTGTTCTACCTGTCCATCTTCCTTCCCATCTATCCACTCCACCTTCCACTCTGACCTATAACCATCACCACCAACCTTCATTTGGCAATCGCCTTCTAAGCTACCTTCCTCCCAGCCCCATCCCCTCCCATTTATCTCTCTGCCCCTCTCTGCCCACCCCACATTCCTGATGAAGGCTTTATGCCTGAAACGTTGAATGTCCTGCTCTCGGATGCTGCCTGACAGGCTGTGCTTTTCTATGGCCACAATTTTTGACTCTGATGTCCAGCATCTGCGGTCCTCACTTTCACCTGTTGAAGGATTTTCACAGCTTTGGAGAGTGAGCAAAGAAGTGGCAGATGGAGTACAATGTGGGAAAGTGTGGGAAAGCATTTTGCCAGGATGAATAGAGGCATGGACTATTTTTCTAAAAGTGAGCAATTTCTGAAATCTGAAGTGCAAAAAGACTGTGGAGTTCTAGTCCAGGACTCTTGAAAGGTAAACTTGCAGGTTGTCAGCAGTTAGGAAGGCAAAGACAATGATGGCATTTATTTCAAAAGGGCTTAAATATAAAAACAGTGATGTACTTCTTCGGCTCTACAAGGTTTGAGTCACGTCACATTTGAATTATTTTGCGCAGTTTTGGGTCCGATATCTCAGGAAGGATGTACTGGTCCTGGAGTGTTTTCAGACGAGATCCACGAGAATGGTGCCAAGAATGCAAAGCTGGCATGCATATGAAGAATATTTGAGGGCTCTGGGTCTGTATTTGACAGAGTTCAGAAGAATGTTAGGAGGCCTAATTGAAACTTACAGAATACTAAATGACCTGGGACAGAGTGGATGTTGGGAAAATATATGCAATGATAGGAGAGACGAGTACATGAGGGGACAGAGTAAAGTGAAGACCTTTTTGAACAGAGAGAAGGAGAAACCTCTTCAGCCAGAGAGCGGTGAATCCATGGAATTCACTGCCACAGAAGTCTGTCGAGTCCAGATCATTGAGTATACGTAAGACTGAGACAGTTAAGACTGTAAAGGGGATCAAGGGTTACAGATAGAAAGCGGGAGAATGGGGTTGAGAAGCTTAACAGCCATCATTGAATGGCGGAGCAGGCTCAATGGGCCTCATAACCAAATTTCTGCTCCAATATCTTCTGGTTACATGGTAAATATTGGCTCTCCTCATTCCTCATTGAAGTTGTATCCTGGAATTTGATCTTCAAATGATTTATAAAAAGTAACATTTCAGTACTGATGACTGGGAAATATCATGTCCCCTCACTCCAGTCTCAGCAGCCATGCCCCCAATATCATAATCACACTGCAACTGGAATCCAGTGAATGGTATGTAATCACAGTTGATTGACATCGATAACATTAACAGCATGACCCTCACCTGCCCTCATATTTTCTGTTAACATATCCATGCCATGTGTGTGTTATCACTCATGCTGTCGTCGGTGTATTTTCCTGTCAGATTACGTACAAGAAAAGTTCTCTCCATATTTTACTGACATTATAATCACTGATCAGTAGTTACAAACTGTATG